>NW_027070001.1:267698-326105 GCF_002906115.3 Quercus suber
ACAGTCTCATCTTGGCGGCTTTGCTCCCTCACCCTCTCCCAAGCGTGATCCTTCCAAGAAGTCTTTAGCTAGTGGAGATGTTGATGATGATGATGATGATGCTTTCAGCTCAGAGTTTGACGACGAGATGACTCTTTTTCAGTGATTCACCCTTTGTCACTCGTGACAAAAAGGAGGAGTAATTTTAGTTATGAGAGAGTAGTCTTGTTGTTGGGGGGAGAGATAAACTAGATAGGGGGAGAGTATTTTGAGAGATGTAGTGAGGTTTTTATTGTAGCTTTCTCACCTCACGTACAATGGCCTTGTGACCACTTTACATACATTGTACTTCTTTTGATATATATGATGATGATGTATGTTTCTAACCTTTCTCTCACATGTGTTGTTTCTTTTCTCTCTTTATACACATGTTTCTTAGATTATATAACTTATCTATGTTTTAGCTAAGACAGGTTGCAAGTCTTTCATGTCGTGATCTCTCTTCTTGAAAAGTTTTTCAAGAGTTCATTGTATTAGTTTGACTTATGTACTTTTCGTGTAATAGTTTTGGAGATTGTTGTTTTATATTTCTCTCATAATCATTGTTAGGACATATGTGTTTTCACTTGTGAAGAACATATGTCACTTATTTATGTAAATTGACTAATCCTTTGACAAAACGCACTCTACTTGTAATTGGGTAGTTCTAGGTGTTATTTAATACTTCAAGAAACAAGGTTTCAAGGTCAAGTATTGAAGTCATCAAGCCTGTCCAAGAAAAAGCAAGCTGAAGTGCAATTTCATTAAAGCTCGACACCTGCTTAATAGCTACCTCGACACCTGCTATCTGTCGAGATTTAAAATTTCAGATTTTTTGATCTGATTTTCTTGGGATCTGTGAATATACTTTTGGGCCTTCTTTTCTTCTAACCCTAAACATATAAAATGATTGTTTTAAGAGCCGTCAAATTGTACACAAGTTGCAAAAGTATTGAGCAATCTATGTTCAAGCAAATTGTGATCAAAAGACGAATTTCTTGACCTAGTTCATCTTCTCTGAAGAAGTTGCTGTGTATTTGCACCAAAGGGTTTTGTAACCAAGCATCTTCCTGTTATTCATCATATAGGATGAACTGAAGAACTTTGCAGCCAACCTCTTCTCCTTAGTTGGTGTTTAGAAGTCGCGTACTGGGATCCGCGCATTGGTTAGTCACATACTTGGGAGCCGTGCATCAAAGGTGGGAATTGTCGCTACAGATTAAGTCCAATTGGGTATTGGGGTAAGGGTTCAACTGTAGGTTGGTAAGGTACTTGGGATTCCTTTACTTGTAACCACTTGATTTGATAATAGTGGAGTTTCGGGAGTGGTGACCTGAAAATCACCCAGTGGGGTTTTTGCCGTTAGGGTTTTCCCCATTCATAAACAAATCACCGTGTTATTTAATTTCCGCTGCATATTTAGTTTTTGGTGATTTGTTTGTGCTTCCACGCAATTGCATGATTAATTGATTAATTAATAACTTGGCTAATTAATTAATTAGGTTTAATCACAAGGGGTCATTCAGATTGTGGCCTATCAAGTGGTATCAGAGCAGGCACACTCTGATTAGGTTTAATCTTTGCTGTGTTGATCCATTGACCCCTGTTTGTCATGGATAGAGGACAGTCTTTAATCATACCTCCTTTATTTGATGGCACTAACTATGCATACTGGAAAGTACGCAAGAGAGCTTTCTTACAGTCTTTAGATGAGAAGGTGTGGCAAGCTGTAGAGATTGGCTGGACTAAGCCAAAAGAAGAACCGGCGATTGGGATGATGCAAAGATCAAGGCAGCTAACTTCAACAGCAGAGCGTTAAATGCCGTATTTAGCGCAGTCACCAATGAGGAGTTCAAGAAGATATCCTCAACTGAAACTGCTAAGGAGGCTTGGACCATCCTTCAGACAACCTATGAAGGAACAAAGGCTGTCAAAGATTCAAAACTTCAGAGGCTCACTACAAGCTTTGAAGAATTAAGATGGAGGAGGATGAGTCGTTTGAAGGTGATAGTCCCCATCAAACAGTTATGATTGTGTGTGAGTTAAAGTTATTTTCTCATATCTCAGATCGTCATAACATGTATACACATATGCAATCTTGCGATATTTTTCACACACAACACGCAATATTCTTTGCTACTTTTGATACATGTGCAAGTACAATATTATTTGGCCATCACAAAGGTTTTACATGTGCTAATGTATATTCACTAAACTGTCTTAACTTATTTTTGAAAAATAAAATTGGTTAGACTTGTTTAGTGTGTGTGTGTGTTTTTGAGGATCCATGTGCTAAATTTTTGATTGAGAGATGATTTTGAGAGCTTAAAATGTTGATTGGATGTTTGGTTGAGGTGTATGTTGGATTGCATTCATGTCTGTGTTTTTCTCTTCTCGAAAAACTACTTTTAACTGTTGGCTCGACACCTTCTCGACACCTCCTTGATACCTGGTCATCTGTCAAGCTTCTCAAGCCTTTTCTTATCACAATCTCGACACCTGTCTCGACACCTGGTGGATCGATCGAGAAAGTTCCTATTTCCTCGATACCTCATCGACACCTTGTTGATCGATTGAGCTTCTATTCTTTGAATTTGTTCTTGTACCTCGACACCTCTCGACACTTGAAGCTATCGAAGGCCAAATCCTCGACACCTTCCTCGACAGCTTCCTCGATACCTCTCGACACCTCAGCTGTCGAGATTTACTGAGGTGTCTATATAAGGCTCTGTTGCGATTTTTCTCTCATTCTCTCGATCTCTTTCGATCTGTCCGAGGCATTTCATCTCCCAACCACCTTTCTCTCACTCAAATCTTCAAACTCGCTTCATTTTTGGTCTTCCCTTGGTTTCAATCACTTGGTAAGTTCATTTTTCCCTCCTTTTCTCATGCATTTCATGTTTTGAAACCTAGTTTTTGGGATTTTTGAAAATTTTTGGGGTTTTTCAAAATTGATGAGTTTTTCTCGAAATTTTGGGTTGGGTTTTCACTTAAATGCTTTCAAAATGTCATACATTGCATTCCATGTGCATTAGAATGATATTTACATGCATTTAGATGTATGCTCTATGCTGTGTGCTGGTAGGATTGGATTGGGCTGAGCCCATGATGCCTTTTGATTTGCATGTCACATGCTCATGCATTCCTATGCATACGTTCTTTTTGTTCAATATATTTGATCTATTTGAATTGTGTTGGGAATTTTCTGATTGTCTCCCTCTCAATCTCTTTCTCATTCTTTTACGTTAATAGTGTCTATGGCACCCAAACGTAAATCCACTCCTGCTCGGAATCCTCTGCGCTTTGGAGCTTCCTCTTCTTCTTCTGACTCTGCTCCTCTTAACCTTCGGTTCCGTGATGGAGATGCCCACAAGGCATTTTCAGAGAACCTTTCTCGACGAGGTGTTCATTCGGAACGCCAAGTCATTCTGGTGGACTTTGTCGACACTGACGTTCCCTCTGTCATTCACAGTAGGGGATGGGAGTCACTGTGTGACGTCCCGGTCACTTGTCCTCTCGTGCTGATTCAGGAGTTTTACTCCAATATGCACGGGATAGATCGTTAAGTAACTCTCTTTTTCACTCGTGTTCAAGGTACGCGCATCCCTGTCATACCGCAGCTAGTTGCGGATGTGCTTAGGGTTCCTAGGATAGAGTTTCCTGACTATCCTTCTTGTGAGCATCTGAGGACTGTGTCCAAAAATGAACTCATTTCTGCCTTTTGTCAGCGCCCTGCTGATTGGGGTGAGCATTAGTACATATCATGTAGGCCTTTTGTTAAAGGTCCTAAATTCCTAAACATGGTGATGACGTTTGTACTCCATCCTCTCTCTCACTACAACTCCATCATAGAGCCTCGTGCTCGATTTTTGTTATCTCTTTTAGGACATCTTACTATAGATTTTCCTTCTCACTTTATTCTTTCTATCATAGATGTTCATCTTGATTCGGCGTCCTGTGATAAGCTCATTTTTCCTTCCACTATAATAAGGATCTTACGCCATTTTCTATTCCCTTTCCTGTGTCCGACCACTTCACACATATATGTGCCATAGATGCCGCTATCGTAAAATGTAGTGAGGCGTAGTTTAGGTCGCGACAGACGGATTCCACTCCTCCCTCCCGTTCGGCTCTGTCCAGATCAGCTCCATCTACATTTGCTCCTTCTTCCTCTACGGGCGATGTATCTCTAGGAGACATTATGGCGCAGCTGCAGCACATGGACACTCGCCTTGATACACTCTCTGTTGAGTTATATCAGGTGAATTTTTGTGTTGGTCGTATTGCACGATGGCAGGCGACCATGGGTGGTTTTGCTCTAGAGGTTACTTCTTCACCACCTACTCCAGTAGCTTCAGATTTTGATGATGATGATGAGGATGATGATGATGATGATGGAGATGCTAGCTCTACTGATGAGATGTCTACATGACACTCTACCCTTTGTCACTCGTGACAAAAAGGGGGAGTAGTTTTGGGTTATGAGAGTAGTCATCTTAGGGGAAGAGTTAGTAAAAGACATTTTGATGGGGATAGGACATTTTGATAGGGAGAGTGCTGTCAGTTTGAGGGATGTAGTGAGGTTTTGATGTATCTTTTCTTTTCTATTCTTTATAGATACATTGATCTTGTATATGAGGTCCTTTGACCATTTTTACATACATTGTACTTATACTTCTTTATATATGTGGATGTATGTTTCTTTCGCCTCTCTCTTCATGTGTTGTTTCTTCTCTATTTTTATACACATATTCATTATACTTGTATACAATCTATTATTTCTGTTTCACACAAGATGCCTTGATGACTTTTGTTTAAAGTATTTCAGAAATACAGGTTGTCAAAGTCTACTTGCCATAAACTCTTTTCTTGCAAAGTTTTTCAAGAGTTTGTGTTAGGATAGATTTTATTGTATCAATAAGTGAATATGAGTTGAGTGATTTATGACTTCTCTCATATGTTCATTTTTTTGTTGTGGTTTTGTCACGGATTGCCGAAGGGGGAGATTGTTAGGACATATGTGCTTTCACTTGTTAAAAACATATGTTACTTATTTATGTAAATTGGCTAATCTTTTGACAAAACACACTCTACTTGTAATTGGGTAGTTCTAGGTGTTTTTAATACTTCAAGAAACAAGGTTTCAAGGTCAAGTGTTGAAGTCATTAAGTCTGTCCAAGAAAAAGCAAGCTGAAATGAAAATTCATTAAAGCTCGACACCTGCTCGATAGCTACCTCGACACCTGCTATTTGTCAAGATTTATAATTTCAGATTTTTTGATTTGATTTTCTTGGGATCCGTGAATATGCTTTTGGGCCTTCTTTTCTTCTAACCTTAAACATATAAAAGGATTGTTTTAAGAGCCGTCAAGGGTGACACAAGTTCAAAAAGCATTGAACAATCTCTGTTCAAGCAAATTGTGATCAAAAGACGAAGTTCTTGACCTAGTTCATCTTCTTTGAAGAAGGTGCTGTGTATTTGCACCAAAGGATTTTGTGACCAAGCAACTTCCTGATCTTCATTGTGTAGGATGAATTGAAAAACTTTGCAGCCAACCACTCTTCCTTAAGTTGGTGTTTTGAAGTCGCATACTGGGATCCGCGCATTAGTTAGTCATGTACTTGGGAGCCGTGCATCAAAGGTGGAAATTGTCAATACAGATCAAGTCCAATTGGGTATTGGGGTAAAGGTTCAACTGTAGGTTGGTAAGGTACTTGGGATTCCTTTACTTATAACCGCTTGATTTGATAATAGTGGATTTTCGGGAGTGGTGACCTGAAAATCACCCGGTGGGGTTTTTGCCGTGAGGTTTTTCCCCATTCGTAAACAAATCACCGTGTTATTTAATTTCCGCTGCATATTTAGTTTTTGGTGATTTGTTTGTGCTTCCACGTAATTGCATGATTAATTGATTAATTAATAACTTGGCTAATTAATTAATTTGTATAATCACAAGGGGTCATTCAGTTTGTGGCCTATCAGATATTAAGCTTGAATTGGTATTTTGTAAATTGGTGGTCTAAACGTTCATAGTGTTTTATACACTTATTGAACATTCATTTGGTATCAGAGTGGGTGCACTCTTTGTGGTTTAAACACCTTAGTACGATCCTTGACCCCGTATTGAGATGGACATGTCTCAATCTTTAAATGCTCCACCATATTTTGATGGTAGCAACTATGCCTTTTGGAAAGTCAGGATGAAGACATTTTTGTATTTAATGGATGAAACTGTTTGGGATGCGGTGGATATTGGATGGTCTTGGCCGGAGGTTGCCAAATCCACGTGGGATAAGGTAACCCTCACGGCATCTAATTCAAATAGTAAAGCACTTAATGCTATTTTTTGTGATGTGTCTCCAGAAGAGTTCCACAGGATATCTCACATTTCTATTGCCAAGGAGGCATGGCAGATATTGGAGACCATGTATGAGAGAACAAAGAAAGTGAGGGATACCAAGCTGTAGATGCTGACCACTAGTTTCGAGGAGTTGAAAATGAGTGAGGACGAGTCTTTTGACTCTTTCTATAGCAAGCTGAATGAAATAGTCATCGGCAAGTTCAACTTGGGGGAGGAAACAAAGGACTCTAAAGTTGTGAGGAAAATCCTTCATTCATTGCCGGAGAGCTTCTGTGCCAAGGTGACAGTGATTGAAGAGAGTAAGGACCTTGATGATATCAAAGTCCAAGAACTGTTTGGCTTATTTCAAACCTATGAACTATCATTTCCCACACAAAGGAAGAGCAAATCACTTGCTCTTAAGACCATTAATGAAAGAGTGGAGGTCCATGACTCATTGGATGAGGAAGTTCTTGATAAAGATGTTGCATACCTTGTGAAAAATTTCTGGAAATTCTTGAAATTTAAGAATAATAGAAAATTAGGTGATAAAGGGAAATTCCAAAGTTCAGGAAAGGAGAAAAAGGAATTCAAAAAGAAAGATGGAAAGGAATCCCAATCTACACAAGGAATCACTTGTTTCAAGTGGAGTGCAACGGGTATGGACACTTTAAGAAAAAATGTCCCAATTATTTGAAATCGAAGGGCAAGATGTATGCCACAACTCTTAGTGACTCGAATTCATCCAATTCTGATTCTAAGGAAAGCTGTGACGGAGAAGGGAATTACTCCGCTTTTATGACCATTGCTCATGTTGAGTCGTCGGAGGACTTGAATTGGCTTGTACAAGAGCTTGGGGAGCATAATGATGAGTAATCAATGGGAATTGTAGAAGAATCGTATGGTGAAGAAGATGAGAGCACAGGAGGACTTCAAGAAAACTTCAATTCACTCCTTGAGAATTCAGGAGAATACGCATGTATGGCCAAGGCAGTTGTGAAAAAGATGAAGAAGGCAGATGAGGACTATAGAAGTCTCCTGGTGCGACATGAGGAGGCAAAGTGTGAGATAGAGACGCTGAACGGAGAGCTGATTAAAGTCTATTCAAAGATAAAGTTTCTTGAGCTTGATGTAGGTTTAAGCAAACGCCAAGGTAGAGAGGGTCTCCACCAAGAAACTAGATGATGTCATTTCCTCTCAAAAACAAGTCTCAGACAAATATGGGTTGGGATATATTGGAGAAAGTAGTTCAGCTATCAAAATCACTAAAGAAGTGAAGTTCGTGCAAGCCAAAGAACTTTTAGTGGCTGCCTTTACACCTAAGATAGTAGGGGATGAAAAGAGGAAGAACGTGGCTGAACAAGGGGTGTTGAACAAGCCCCATAATCAATCAGTGATCAAACCTGAAGCTAGAGGGAAATCTCTTCCAAGATCACAAAGAGGTCCGAGAATGAACCATTTTTGCAATCATTGTGGACTTCAAGAACACACCAAACCAAACTGTCATAAGCTTAGAGCATTAAAGAATGCAACTGATCAAAGGTCAAGAGGACCAAGAAATGACAAGAGGACTTAGGCTATTGAGTCATCAAGAGGTCGAAATGGTGATCTCGGTGTGATGGACATGATGAAGATGATTGATGCATTTATCACCTGCTTGGAAAGCTTCAATAGAAGGTTTGAAAATCCTAACTCTCGCACCCAATCCTATAGGGATATCACCCCAAATGCACGTGACATGTGGGTGAAGAGGGGTACTCATGCATAAGCATTACAACATGTCCATGCATTAATTCTTCCTATGCTTTGTGAATATGCTTGGTTGTGTGCCTTTCGCATGTTTGTGTTGAGAATTGTTTGGTTGTTTACTTGTTTCTTTTTAAATGTTTTTACATTGTTGCTCTTGATCAATCTTTTCTTGCTTTTATGTCAAAATCCAATAACACATAAAAAGTAAAAAAATCCAAAAAGTTTGATCGACTTTGTTGAGTTTTGTCTCAAAACATGTTTTGCCTTGTACCTTTGTACTAATGGCTTCGTGCATCTACAATTTAGCTTGTTCCATATGCACCCATATCATTGTGGGAGAAATCTTGAAATCTATGTGACTGTTGTAAATAAATCTTTAACCTTGTCATGAATGATTAGTGAATGGTTTTGTTGATCTTGAGACATGCATAGACTTGTGCCTAGACTTGAATTGCAAAAGCCTGTCGCACATACTAGTATTTGACTAGAAAAAAGGGAAAGCAACTAAAAATAAAAATGTATGATGCCCAAAAAGCCAAAGGCTGTCTTATCAAATTGAAATATCAAAAATTTCAGGCATCAATCTCATAATGAGATGTATTGATTCAAAAAGATCAAATGATATGATGTTCATGGAGCCAAATGAAAAGCTTCAAAGAAATGTAATCAAGTTCATGTGAGAGGTCATATATGCATATTTCTATAATTGAGATGGGTCACATTATCTAGTGCTAATTGTGTATGTCTTAGTTGAATTGATCATTGATGCTTCACATTAGACTAAGGACTATCTCATTTCTGATATCCACACACATCACACATGTCTATGTTCAATGAATGCCATATTCATTTATGTGATTGTACTTGATTAAATGTGTTTTCACATGCTCAATCTTTGTTGATCAAACATAAAAAGATTTTTGAGTTTTTTTAGTTTGTTTTTGGAAAGTATTTTGTTTTTACAAAAATTTTCAAAAGTTCAAAAACAGTGATGTCTTGTTTTGGTGACTCAGTCGTGGGTTGGTCCAGTTGCATGCCCTAGTCGCGAGCCCATACAGATATTTTTCGTGGCTCACTAGCGGGTCAATGTCCTAGTCGCAAAAAATACTTAGATTATTTTTCAAAATTTGGGTTTTTATGATTCTCACGACTCACTGTGGTGACTTGTTCGCGGGTGGAAGGTTTAGTTGCAAGAGGTACACAAAGATTCTTACGGGTTACCTTGCAGGTAGACCTTCCAGTTGCGAAAAATACTTAGAAAATTTTTTCAAATTTTTGGTTTAAGTGTTCTGGTGGTTGGTCTTGGCAACTTGCATGCGGCTTAACTTAGTCATGAAAATCGCGTGTTTTGCCTTGAAATTTTGTGACTGTTCATTTTCTTCTCTATTTCAACTCTCTCTCAAACTCACCATGTCACCCTCAAAAACCTCCACCTTTGCATCATTTCAACCACCAATCTTCAAGAAAAAGGTATGGGTTTTCTCTTTTTCTTTAAGTTCTTCATAATTATAACCTTGTTTTCTTGAATCTGTTTGTTGTGGTTTTGATTTGAGATATATGTGGTTTCGAACATAGGCTGGGTTTATGTTTGAGAGTTTGGGAGATTAGGTTTAGTTGGTTGGGGTTGTTGTTTTTGTTGCTAGACTGTTGAATAGGTTTGCTATCATGATATAATTCCATTGAGCTAAATGAATGTTTTATTGGGTTTCCTCTTCGATAACACATCTTTGTGTTATCCTTGTGTTTGCATCTCTCTTTCCTTAATCTTTGCCATTTAATTTTTGCTGTGGATGTGATTTTATTTGGTTTAGATTATTTATCAATTCTGATATAAGCTTATATTCATTTTCCGCACATTCATTGTTTGATATTAAGCTTGAATTGGTATTTTGTAATTTGGGGGTCTAAACGTTCAAAGTGTTTTATACACTTATTGAACAGTCAATTGGTATTAAAGCGGGTACACTCGCTGTGGTTTTATCACCTGAGTGTGATCGTAGACCCCTTGGCTTGCGATGGAAAGTGCTATGGCAAAGGCCAATGTAAAGTGGACTACAGGTGTTTGTGATAATGACTCTATGAGCATGTTTGAAGATTGTCCTAGTAGTGAACTTTTAGAGTTATTCAAGTCAAAGAAACATGCCAGAATTTTTATACACATGCTGAAATCATTAGTTCATATAAACCATGATGTTCATAATAGTTTGTGTGAGTCAATTTCCTTGGTTGAAAAATATAAGAAAAGAAATAGATGATTATGTGATAAACTTGATGGTCTGAAAAGAAAGTTATATTCTTCTATGAATGAAGAAAATAAAGATGGGTCTTGCTTTGATGGTCAAGAATGCCTATCACATGCTTGTCTTTTTGTTCACACTGCATTGAAAGTATTTAATTCATGTTTGTGGTATCTTGACAGTGGGTGTTCAAGGCATATGACCGGAGACAAGTCTTTATTTAAAACTCTCAAAGTGAATGAAGATGGTTATGTGACATTTGGAGATGGTAGTCACTCACAAGTTCTCAAAAATGGAACCGTTGAGATTTTGGGACTGCCCGTGTTAACTGGTGTGCTGTACATCAAAGGATTGAAAATGAATTTGCTGAGCATCACTCAAATATGTGATGAAGACTTCTTAGTCCAATTTTCGAAGAAAGGGTGTTTAATCCTAAATGATGAGGGTGTTCAAGTGTTGAAGGGACTTAGGACTACCGACAATTGCTATGGTATCATTCCCAAACCAAGCATAGCGTGTCGAAGTGCTTGAGTGAATCTCTTGGAGCTATGGCATCAACGACTTGGGCATGCTAATTACAAGCAAGTGGCTAAAGTCTCAAAGCTAGAAGCAGTGGTTAGTTTGCCAAAGTTTGGGAAAATTGAGAAAAGTGTTTGTAAAGTTGTTATTTACAACTATATGTTTTGTCGGCTTATATTCTGTGCTAAATTTGATTGTAATTATATTCAATCTGTTGTATCCTGTATTTATTATGGGATTTCATTGTAAGGGTTATATGATAGAAAGAGTAGTGTGAAGACTCAAGCGTTTGAAGACTGAAGAAGGTTTCGCGGGTATCTCGCGACTTAGCATCTCGTGAAATATATCATGTGCCTCTCGCGAGTATCTCACGGGTAAGGCCTTCCCGCGAGACACCCGCAAGGCATTCTGTTCTGCCAGCCTGTCTAGTCTGGTTCACACTTTTTGTGCCTACACTATTTATACCCTCATTACCCACAAATTTAAAGGAGAGCTTCTGAGAGAAAGCCCTAGTCAAACACCTTGAGAGTTAGAGATTGTTATATCCATAATCCTCTACACATTTGTTTTGGGAATTTCCTCATCTCCTACCTCTCCATTTCTATACCATTGAGAGGTTGGTAGCCCAAACACTTATCACATCCTTTGAGAGTGTCAAGTAAAGTTTTGGTGCTGTTGGAAAGCATTGGAAGAAGCCTAGAATGGTAGATGCAACATGGAGCTTGTTGTGGGATCTGGAGAACTAGACAAGACATGGTTCTGAGAAGTCTTGTTAGAGTAGGAGCTTGGAGGGCTTAGGTACAGAGGGTAAATTAGGCTTGGAGGGTCTCTTGCTCACCCTTGTATCCCAACTGATTATCTAGTGGATCGATTCTGCTTGAAGGGTGGCAGAGAGGTTTTTTACTGAGTTCTTCAGTTTCCTCTTCGATAACATGTCTCGGTGTTATCTGTGTTTGCATCTCTCTTCCCTACTATTGTTCATTTTATTTTTACTGCTGTGTTGCATTAAATATGGATTAGAGTAGTTGTCATGCTTATACGCTTGTGTTTACACTATTCCGCACTTAGTATTAAATTAGTATAAAATCAACCAAGCCATAACTTTAATTTGGGGGTCTAAACAGCTTGTGTGTTTTCGACACATTTTCGAGCTTTCAATTGGTATCAGAGCGGGTACACTCGCTGTGGTTTAATTACCTAAGTGTGATCCTAGACCCCTTGGTGTGCTATGAAAAGTGATTTGACTAAGGTCAACATGAAGCATAGTAAAGATGTTTGTGAAAATGACTCTATGAGCATACTTGGAGAATGTTCTAATAATGAGCTTTTAGAGTTATTCAAATCTAAGAAACATGCTAGAATCTTTATACACATGCTGAAATCTTTAGTTAATAGGAATCATGATATTCATAATAGCTTGTGTGAGTCGAATTCCTTAATTAATGAATATAGGAGAAGGAATAGAAATTTGTGTGACAAAATTGATTGTCTGAAAAGGAAGTTACATTCATATGTGAATGAAGAAAAGAAAAATGAGATATCCTTTGATAGCCAAGAATGTCTTTCATATGCTTGCCTTTTTGTTCACACCACACTAAAAGTATTTAATTTATGTTTGTGGTATCTTGACAGCAGTTGTTCAAGGCATATGACAGGAGATAAGTCTCTGTTCAAAAATCTTAAAGAGAAGGAAGATGGTTTCGTGACATTTGGAGATGGTAGTCACTCACAAGTTGTTGGCAAGGGAATCATGAATATACCAGGATTGCCTTTGTTAACTGATGTATTGTACATTAAGGGACTCAAAGTGAACTTGTTGAGTATCACTCAGATTTATAATGAAGATTTCTTAGTCCAATTTTCAAAGAAAGGATGTCTAATTCTAAATGAAGAAGGTGTTCAAGTTTTGAAAGGACTAAGAACCACTGACAATTGTTATGGGGTTATTCCCAAACCAAGCATAGCATGTAGGAGTTCTCGAGTGAATCTTTTGGAATTGTGGCATCAACGACTTGGACATGCTAATTACAAACAGGTGGCAAAAGTCTCGAAGCTTGAAGTTGTGGTTGGTTTACCAAAGTTTGGAAAAATTGAGAAGAATGTTTGTGGTCCATGTCAATTGGGAAAACAAACAAAGTCAAGCCATCCTACAGTAAATGTAGTTGCTACTTCTCACCCCTTGGAGTTACTACATGTGGATCTAATGGGTCCAACTAGAACAGAAAGCATGGGTGGAAAGTGCTATATAATGGTGGTTGTTGATGATTTCTTAAGATATTCTTGGGTGGACTTTCTTAGGGAAAAGTCGGAAGCGTGTGACAAGATGGAAAGACTACGCAAAAGGTTGCAGAATGAAAAAGGAGTCCCCATAGTTAGAATCAGAAGTAATCATGGGAAGGAGTTTGAAAATGCTAAGTTTGAAGCATTCTGCAATGAATTGGCATTAAGAAGGAATTTTCAGCTGCAAAAACTCCATAACAGAATGGGGTAGTTGAAAGAAAGAACCGGGTGATTCAAGAAATGGCAAGAGTAATGTTACTCAACAAAAACATTCCACAGAAGTTCTGGGCTGAAGCTGTGAATACATCGTGTCACATTGGGAATAGAATTTACTTCCGAGCAAGAACTAAGAAGACATCATATGAAATTTGGAGATAGAAGAAACCAAAAGTGAATTATTTCTGAATATTTGGAAGCAAGTGCTACATTCTAAATGATAGGGAGAATCCTGAAAAATTTGATGCTAAAAGTGATGAAGGGATATTTCTAGATTACTCCACAAATAATCGAGCATATAAAGTGTATAATAAGCGCACTAAGATGGTGATGGAATCAATAAATGTGGTCATTGATGACTCTATGCCTTAAAAAGGTATTGATGATAATAGTGAAGGATAAACTCTTAAGAAGAATGAGGATGATGACGACATGTCTCAAGGTGAGGATATTGAGAAAGAATCACCGGAAGAGGAGTCTACCCCTTATACCACGAAGGGTGACTAGATCAACTCAAGGATCTCTTAGTCCACTCACCCCTCCGGAAGTTCAACCTCCAATCTCACATGATGAGGAACCTTCCACTTCTAAAAGACCATCATCAAGGGTAATCCTCAATCATCCTTCAAGCAATATCATTGGTGATTTAGATGAAGGACTTCGGTTGAGAAAAGGAAGAGCTTATAGTGTAAATCATGTGACATACAACTGCTACCTTACTCAGTTTGAACCAAAGAAAGTGGAAGAAGCATTGAAGGATGAGAATTAGGTAGAGTCTGTGCACCAAGAGTTACACCAATTTGTAAGAAATAATGTATGGGAGTTGGTACCAAGGCCCAAGGATACACATGTCATCGGCACCAAGTGGATCTTCAAGAACAAAACTGATGAAGATGGAGAAGTTGTCTGAAACAAGTCGAGGTTGGTGGCTCAAGGATATGTTCAAGTTGAAGGCATAGATTTTGATGAGTCTTTTGCACCAGTTGTAAGATTTGAGTCAATCCAAGTTCTTCTCTCCATAGCATGCTTTATGAACTTCAAGCTGTATCAAATGGACGTGAAGAGTGCTTTCTTGAATGGATTTTTGAATGAAGAAGTGTTTGTTGAGCAACCAAAGGGATTCCAAGACCCTTACTTTCCTGATCATGTGTTAAGGCTGAAGAAGGCATTATATGGGCTGAAGCAAGCACTAAGAGCTTGGTATGATTGCCTCACCACATACCTCTTAGATCATGGTTTCACGAGAGGTCAAGCCGATCGAACTTTGTTTGTCAAAAGAGATGAGAAGTCTCTTCTTGTTGCTCAGGTATGTATGGATGAAATTGTCTTTGGATCCACAATTGATCATCTAACTCATGAATTTTCAGAAGAAATGAAACGGGAATTTGAGTGAACATGGTGGGAGAGCTGAACTACTTCCTAGGGCTTCAAGTGAAACAACGAGAAGATGGGATATTTATCTCTCAAGAGAAATATGCCAAGAATCTTGTAAAGCGATTTGGCCTAGACTCCAAGAAGCACACTTCCATTCCCATGAGTTCCTCAGCAAAACTGAGTCGTGATGCAGCAAGTACAGAAGTGGAGCCAACACTCTATTGAAGCATGATTGAAAGTCTCTTATATCTCATTACTAACAGACCAGACATCACATTCAGTGTTGGAGTTTGTGCTAGATTCCAGGCAGCACCTAAAGAATCAAACTTGACTGCAGTCAAACGAATTATCCGCTACATTAATGGCACATCTGATTATGGAATTTGGTACTCAAAAGACTCGAATGAGTGTCTAGCTGGATATTCTGATGTTGACTGGGCTGGATGTATTAATGATAGGAAAAGCACTTCCGGTGGGTGTTTTTATCTTGGAAATAACTTGGTGTCATGGATGAGCAAAAAGCAGAATTCAGTCTCTCTTTCAATGGCTAGAGCAAAATACATTGCAGCGGCAAGTTGTTGTGCACAATTATTATGGATGAAGAAGCTTCTTCATGATTATGGAATCACTCAAGACACTACGTGTGTGTTTTGTGATAACATAAGTGCTATAAATTTATCAAAAAATCCAGTCCAACACTCGAAATCGAAGCATATCGAGATCCGGTACCACTTCATTCGAGATTTGGTGGAGGAAAAGACTGTGTATTTGGAGTTCATCCCCATTGACGACTAGAAGGCAGACATATTCACTAAACCTCTTGATGGTTCGAAGTTTGAGACTTTGCGTAAGACCATCGGTGTCGGTATCATTCCTTGAACTCTATCTCGTGTGTGAACCTTTTTGCTCTCTATTGCATATCTATCTTTTTGGTCTCACATGTTTAGTTTGTTCATGTTTCTTTTTCAAGCTTTTTCTTTGTTTTTGTTTTTGTTCTATTTTTTAGTGTGTACAAAAATTAAAAAACCCATAAAAAGTTGAAAAATCTTCAAAAAGTTTGATCACTTGTTTTGTGTATATCATATGTGAGTTTGGCCTAGTACTTTCGTACTAATGGTGTAGTGTATTTACGAGCTTAGCTTGTATTTATATGCACATTTATCTGGGTGGAAGATATCTTGAAAACTATGTGTGATTTTTGTAAATAGATCTTCAAGTTTGTCATGAATGATTGGTCAATAGTTTTGATGGTCTTGATACTTGCATAGACTTGTGCCTATATATCTTCCCACTTTAATTTTATGTTTTTGCAAAAAGAGCTCACTAAATGTAAATCTCCAAATGAAAAGAGATATCGAGCTGCAAAAGCCTGTCGCACATACTAGTATTTGACTAGGAAAAAGGGAAAACACTTTTGTTTTGAAATGTATAGTGCTCAAAAAGCCAAAGGCTAATTCTCAATGTTGAAATATCAAAGATTTCAAGCACCAATCTCAAAATGAGATGTATTATCCAAAAAGGATCAAATGTCATGATTTATGCAAAAGCCAAATGAAACGCTTTTAAGTTGTGTAATCATTTTGTGGGAGGTCATATATGTTTATTTCTATAATTGAGATAGACCACTTGACCTAGTATTATTTGTGTATGACTTGATTGAATTGATCAATGAAGCTTCACTCTGGTCTAAGGATTTTTTTTTCACACTTGATACTCACCCACAACACACAAGACTTTGATTCAATGAACGCTTATCTCATTTGTGTGAATGTACATGTTCAAATGTGATGTGTATGCTCAAATACTTGTTGAACAAACCCAAAAAGATTTTTGAGTGTTTTATTTTATTTTTTGTTTAAAGTGATTTTATACTTTCATGCTTTTATGTTTTTGTTCAAAATGCATTTTTGTGTTTGTTTTCAAAAACTGGTTCAGAGGTTGTCTCGCGAGAAGTTCGCGACTTAGAGCTTCTCGCAAAAAAGGCTTGAGGGAAATAAACCTTTTCATCATGTCACACAGAAACTCTCATGACTGTATCGTGACTACCTCACGACCAACGGCTTCTCACGAAATGGTGTTTGGCTAAAACTGACTTTTTCCAAAATCATATAGAAGCTACCGCGACTGTCTCGCGACTGTTTCGCAACCTAAAGCTTCTCGTGAAAGCTGATGTGCTTCAGTGGCCATTCACACGACTGTCTCGCGATTGTTTCGCTACTCCTTAACTTGCAAAAAATGCGTGTTTTCAGTGTTTAATGTAGCAGATGTGACAGCTTTTCAAAATCTCTCATTTCCCTCGCTAAGCCTCTCTCGAACCATTTTTCAATCCAAATCACTATTTCATTCAAACCCCATCATTTTCAAGCAAAATTTCTGCACAATCCTTTCAAGGTATATACTTCTTACACTATTCTCATCTTTTATTTTTGGATTATGCAGAATTTATGCTTAGAGTTTTGAAAATTGGGTTGGGTTTCTTTTTCCAGTGAATTTTTTTTTTTTAAATCTTTGATTGGGCTGAGTCCCATTTGCTGTTTGTGCATCTGTGTTGGCCCCTTGTGGCATTTTGAGCATGTATTGAGGCATTTTTCCATATGTTTATGCATTTTTCATAACTGTTTTACACTATTGCACGTCATGTGTTTGACAAATTGTCTAAGTGACAGGTCTATGTTGTTTTGGGCTCAACTGAGTTCCAATCTTTGGTGTTGGTCTTGTTTGATCATATGAATCATATTTGGATCATCTTGTGTGTGTTTTACAAACTTTGTTCAGTTTGTGCCTCAATGACATGCCATGCACACCCTAGGCACACCCTCATGCATCAACACATGCACTATCATGCATCAGCACACACACCCACATGCACACACATTCACATCTACTTATCCTTATGCATTGTGTCTTTATGTTCTTGGTTTAACTATTTTAGCATGTTGGTTTGAAGTTTTTGTACTTTATTTTTAGTTAGTTTTACCCTGTTTTGAACTAACTTGAATCTAATCAAGTTTTTGTGTTTTGTTTTGTATTTTGCACATGTTTTTGTCTGTTTTATGCTCAATTTTGCAAATGTCTCCTTTTAAAAGCTCCGCAGTGAAGGGAGGCAATAGCAAAGGGAAAGAGCCAATCATTGATGCTGATGAACCGTCATCAAGGTCAAAAAGGACTCGTTTCTCAACAGAAGTCTATGACCCTAACCTGTTTAGATCATATGCTGCATTTCAGACCTATAGGAACTATTTTCAAGACGCCCCATTGCTGGTTGAAAGGGCTGTTGATCAAAAATCTCTTCGTGACACAAATATTCCCATATGGTTTGCCACGAAGGACTGGAACTTTCTGCTCTCGACTCTTGAGGATGCATATGAGAACATGGTAAAAGAGTTCTATGCTAATGCTATTGTTAATAGAGAAGAAATAAAGTGTTAGGTGAGAGGAAAGAGTTTCTCAGTAACTCCTTTTTATTTGGTGGAAATCCTACACATTAACTGGCTAATACTCCCCATACCACCAATCTATGATGAATTGAATCCAAATGAAGAGGTTCTTAAAAAAGCCTTAGGAGCTAATTTGAAATTCTCCTCAAATAGGAAATCAATTAGTGTGGCATCTCTTTCTCCCGAATTACGTCTTCTCTTAACGATCATGTGTAGCAACCTATATCCTTTGTTAAGCATCGGGTATATGAATCTCAGTAGAGCTTTATTCTTGCATGACCTGATCACGGATGAAGAGATTGATGTGTACTCTCATATCTTCCACATCTTGACCAAAACAGTTGATCGGATTGCTTCCAGGAATTGTATTCCTTTCTATTGCCTTATCTCAAGGATTTTGAAGTTCAAAGGTGTCCATCCCTCGGAAGATGAGCGCCCATACCCAAGGCCAAGTCCAATTACCATTCGTACTCTACATGCGAGTTTGAGTCACACCAAGAAGAATGTCAAGCAAGAAAGCCATGCAACTCCGGAGAGCTGCTCTACACCTCATGTCTATGATGAATAGTTAGACAACATTACCAGTACTCTTCAAGAGATCAATACCAAGATATCCGGACTAGCATTTATCATGTACTATTTCCATAGTCATTTTGATTCAAAGTTCACATCTCTCCAAAATCAATTGGACGAAATTCAACGGAAGCTAGAAGAAAATGACTAGCTATTCCATGACAAAAAGGAGGAGACGGTGTCTTTGATAGAGGGAGTATGGTGATAGGGGGAGAAGAAGCTAGAAAAAGAAGTTTTTTTTTTTTTTTTTTACTTTCAGTTTTTATTTTACTGCTTTTGTTTAAAGCTTTGACCCTCTGGTTTTAAGTTTAGTTTATTATCAGTATTTTTGTTTATCTCTATGCTTTGTAGCATTTTTTTTTGTACTTTTAAGATATTGCTATTATGTCTTAAGTACCTCATTCTTGTACCCTAGTAGGATTTTTTATCCTAGATGCAAGTACTTCATGTATTTCGCATTGGTTGAGTGTTGGACATACAATTAATCATATGGATTGTTCTTAATTGCATTGCGTGTCCGGATTAGCATTACTTGCTAAATGTTCATTGTAGTAATTCGTTAATGACTATTTTTGTTTGATCAAGATATGCTTACTGAAGGATATAAAGATAAATGCAGTGGAAAATAAGTTTTAAACGGATCTACTTCATTCGATATTGATAACACGTACAAAGTAAATTTCAGAATTAGAGAAACAAGAGATCGTACCTTGAAGCGGTGAATTTCAAAACAAAGATTGAAGCACTTGGGACTACTTTTAATCTTCACTCTAATTCCACTAACGCCCAAGATGTGTGGTCTCTCGATTGGTAACAAAGGGATGACTTGTGAGTGACAAAAACTCACATGCACACCATTTTCATGATGTTTTTCTCACCTATATATTTCTGTACGTTTTTCCCTTTGTATCTAACCAATTTATCTAATTGGGCCGGCCTTTTGGGCCTTACCAATTGGGCTTAAGTGTGTGGCTTGGAGTGGGACCAAAAGGGACCAATAAGACACTAGCTCCAATGGGCCTTGGGCTTTTCTGTCAACTCTTGACAAGTCCAAAGTTACCATTAACTATTTTTAATACCACTATATAAAAATAGTTGCACTCTAGGTCTTATCTATAAATTATATCCCAAGACTTTATTATACATGCAACCCCTTCATAAAATATTCGTAGTAATACAAAGTCATTAATGTAGACTGCCACTTTGTAAATTACTACATCTTAATCCTTGAGTACCCGGTTTAATCCTTTAATGTTATTCATTATATATTTATGAAATCCAATTCCATAAATATATACTTTAGTCTTACTAAAGTGGTTAGGCCTAACTCTTTGAATAACAAACCCATTAAACTTATCTCAAGGGAATATTTTATATCTCCGTTAAGAGACTATGAATTCCATCTTGAGAATACATGTTCCATCAACACTAAATGTGGCTGCCCAACATACTGAAGTTTTGACCATAACTGTAGATCTCACTCCTGATATATCAAAGCAACCTACACCTCATGATCAGGTTCATTATTCTCTCAGGATTAAGAGTTCATGCAAAAACAAGTCGTGAGATTTATTATTCATTTGACAGTCTTTAGAAGAATAATAAATCTCACAGCGGTCCAGTTCAATATGTCTTAACTCTTAAAACATATTAACACATCAACTAGAAGTCTCCACTTCCATGATCAAGACAAATCATCGTAGTTGATATGTTATAGTCTTTGCAGATGAAATGCCCAATTTCATCACCGACTACGAACTATAATTCTGAGTTTACAAAGAACTTGTGATTTATATCTTCTGTGACTCTTCACATAAATCACATACTATGCATCTCATGGACTATATGATAATGTCTGAATATTCATGTTACCATTATTTCAGATAATAATAAAACAAATTTATTAAACATAATATTAAGTCATACATAATGTCAAACACAATGTCACACTTAATATTATACATAGCATCTTACAATAGGATTTAAGGGCACCAATCCTAACACTTACATGTTATGATGTTCTTACAAACTTGATCGCACTTTACTTGCTCATGTACGTACCTTGTGTTTAACTTGTCATAAGCTTAATGAAAGTTTTTTTTTTGTGTACAAATGTTTCAGGCAACAAGCATATGCTTGAAAGTGCATCATAGCTTCTAGATTAGGTGTGAGTGAGTTTTGCCACTGTTCCCAAACTCATGTTTAAGTTTAGAGTCTGTTTTAGGGGTTTTGTCATGGAATAGCCAAAAGGGGAGATTGTAAAGTTGTTATTTACAACTATATGTTTTGTTGGCTTATATTCTGTGCCAAATTTGATTGTAATTATATTCAATTTGTTGTACCCTGTATTTATTGTGGGATTTCATTGTAAGGATTGTGTGATAGAGAGAGTGGTGTGAAGACTCAAGCATTTGAAGACTGAAGAAGGTTTCGCGGTTATCTCGCGACTTAGCATCCCGTGAAGTATATCATATGCCTTGCACATGCTGGAATGTGAAGAGTCAGGCCAGATGGAGACAACTGTGTCTTGCGAGTATCTCGCAGGTAAGGCCTTCCCACGAGACACCCACGAGGCATTTTGTTTTGCCAGCCTGTCCAGTCTGATTCACACTTTTTGTGTCTACACTATTTATACCCTCATTACCCACAAATGTAAAGGAGAGCTTCTGAGAGAAAACCCTAGCCAGACACCTTGAGAGTTAGAGATTGTTATACCCACAATCCTCTACACATTTGTTTTGAGAATTTCCTCATCTTCTACCTCTCCATTTCCATACCATTGAGAGGTTGATAGCCCAAACACTTACCACACCCTTTGAAAGTGTCTAGTGAAGTTTTGGTGTTACTGGGAAGTATTGGAAGAAGCCTAGAATGGTAGATGCAACATGGTTGCGGGATCGGAAAAACTATACAAGACACGGTTTCGAGAAGCGTTGTTGGAGTAGGAGCTTGGAGGGCTTAGGTACAGAGGGTAGATTAGGCTTGGAAGGACTCTTGCTCACCCTTGTATCCCAACTAATTATCTAGTGGATCGATTTTTGCTTGGAGGGTGGCGAAGTGGTTTTTTGCCGAGTTCTTCGGTTTCCTATTCAATAACACGTCTCGGTGTTATCTGTGTTTGCATCTCTCTTCCTTACTCTTGTTCATTTCATTTTTACTGTTGTGTTGCCTTAAATATAGATTAGAGTAGTTGTTTTGCTTATATGCTTATGTTTACATTATTCCACACTTAGTATTAAGTTAGTGTAGAATCAACTGAGGCATAACTTTAATTTGTGGGTCTAAATAGCTAGTGTGTTTTTGACTCATTTCCGAGCTTTCAGTGTTTGTGGTCCATGTCAAATGGGAAAGCAAACAAAATCAGCTCATCCTAAGGTGAATGTAGTTACTACTTCAAGACCTTTGGAGTTACTTCATGTGGATTTAATGGGTCCAACAAGAACTGAAAGCATGGGCGAAAAGCACTATATTATGGTGGTAGTTGATGATTTCTTAAGGTACTCTTGGGTGGAATTCCTTAAAGAGAAGTTGGAAGCATGTGATAAAATAGAAATGTTATGCAAGAGGCTACAAAATGAAAAAGGGGTTCCCATAGTCAAAATCAGAAGCGATCATGGGAAGGAATTTGACAATGCTAAATTTGAAGCCTTTTGCAATAAGCACGGCATCAAGAAGGAATTTTCAACTCCAAAGACTCCACAACAGAATGGGGTTGTTGAAAGAAAGAACCGGGTGATTCAAGAGATGGTGAGAGTCATGTTACTCAACAAGAACATTCTACAACAGTTTTGGGCTGAAGTTGTGAATACATCTTGTCACATTGAGAACAAAATCTATTTTCGAGCTGGGACAAAGAAGACGTCATATGAAATTTGGAGAGAAAAGAAACCGAAGGTGAAATATTTCAGAATATTTGGAAGTAAGTGTTACATTCTAAATGATAGGGAAAATCCTGAAAAATTTGATGCTAAAAGTGATGAAGGGATATTCCTAGGATACTCCACAAATAGCTAAGCATATAGATTGTACAACAAGGGCACTAAGACGGTGATGGAGTCAATTAATGTGGTCATAGATGACACCATCTCAGAAAAGGACATTGATGATGATGGCAAGAGGATAAATCTTATGAAAAATGAGGATGATGATGATATGTCTCTAGGTGATGATGCTGAGAAAGAATCACCTGAAAAGGAGTCTATAACTCCTATATCAAGAAAAAAGACTAAATCAACATAAGAAGTTTCAAGCCCACTCACACCTCTAGAAGTCCAACCTTCAATCTCTCATGATGAGGAACCTCCAACTTTCAAGAGACCATCGTCAAGAGTAACTCTCAATCACCCAACCAGTAATATCATTGGTGATGTGAATGAGGGACTTCAGTTGAGAAGAGGACCAAGCTATAGTGCGAATCATGTAACGTACAATTGTTATCTTGCTCAGTTTGAACCTAAGAAGGTAGAGGAAGCTCTCAAAGACGAGAATTGGATAGAGTCTATGCACCAAAAACTACATCAATTGGTTAGAAATGATGTATGGGAGTTGGTTCCAAGGCCTAAGGATACACATATGATTGACACCAAGGTGATTTTTAAGAACAAGACTGATGAAGATGGTGAAGTTGTCTGAAACAAGTCTTGATTGGTGGCTCAAGGATATACTTAAGTTGAAGGAATAGATTTCGATGAATCATTTGCACCGATAGCAAGACTTGAATCAATTCAAATTCTTCTCTCCATAGCATGCATTATGGACTTCAAGTTGTACCAAATGGATGTGAATAGTGCTTTCTTGAATGATTTTCTGAATGAAGAAGTGTTTGTTGAGCAACCAAAGGGATTTCAAGACCCTCAGTTTTCGGATCATGTGTTAAGGTTAAAGAAAGCATTGTATGGGTTGAAGCAAGCACCAAGAGCATGGTACGATCGCCTCACCACATATTTATTGGATCATGGTTTCAAGAGAGGCCAAGCCGATCAAACATTGTTTGTTAAAAGAGATGAGAAATATCTCCTTGTTGCCCAAGTATATGTGGATAATATTGTTTTTGGATCCATAATTAATCAATTAGCTCATGACTTTTTGGAAGAAATGAAAAGGGAATTTGAGATGAGCATGGTAGGGGAGTTGAACTACTTCCTAGGGCTTCAAGTAAAACAACGGAAGGATGGAATATTTATCTCTCAAGAGAAATATGCCAAAAATCTTGTCAAAAGATTTGGTCTAGACTCTAAGAAACACACTTCCACTCCCATGAGTTCCTCAGCAAAACTGAGCATAGATGCAGCTAGTGTTGATGTAGATCCAACACTTTATCGAAGCATGATTGGCAATCTTCTCTACCTTAATGCAAGTAAGCCAGACATCGCTTTTAGTGTCAGGATATGTGCACGTTTCCAAGCAGCGCCTGAAGAGTCCCACTTGACAGCAGTCAAGTGAATTATTCGATATATCAATGGCACATCTAACTACAGGATTTGGTATTCAAAAGATTCAAATTAGTTCTTGGCTGGATATTTAGATGCTGATTGGGCCGGGTGCATTGATGATAGGAAAAGCACTTCTAGTGGTTACTTTTATCTTGGGAATAACATGGTTTCATGGATGAGCAAAAAGCAGAATTCAGTCTCCCTTTCAACGGTTGAAGCTGAATATATAGCATCAGGAAGTTGTTGTGCTCAACTAATATGGATGAGAAAACTACTACATGACTATGGAATTACTCAAGACACTATGTGTGTATTCTATGATAACACCTAGTGCCATAAATCTATCAAAGAATCCAGTTCAGCACTCAAAATCCAAGCATATCAAGATCCAGTATCACTTCATTTGGGACTTGGTGGAGGACAAGATTGTGTATCTATAGCTTATCAGCACTGACAATCAAAAGGCAGACATATTCACTAAACCTCTTGATGGTCTGAGGTTTGAATCTTTGCGTAAGACCATTGGTGTCAGTATCATTCCTTGAACTCTATCTTCCATGTGTTTTTTTTGTGTTCATTTTTGCATTTTTTTTGTCATGCATATTATGTGTTTTTGCATTCCTTTAATTTAAATGTTTTTACATTGTTGCTCTTGATCAATCTTTTCTTGCTTTAATGTCAAAAATCAAAAAACACATAAAAAGTAGAAAATCCAAAAGATTTGATCGACTTTGTTGAGTTTTATCTCAAAACATGTTTTGTCTTGTACCTTTGTACTAAAGGCTTTATGCATCTACGAGCTTAGCTTGTTCCCTATGCACTTATATCATTGTGGGAGAAATCTTGAAATCTACGTCACTGTTGTAAATAGATCTTCAATCTTGTCATGAATGATTAGTGAATGGTTTTGTTGATCTTGAGACATGCATAGACTTGTGCCTATATATCTTTCCACTATTTTAATTTTATTGCTTTTACTTAAAAAGTTCACCAAATGTAAATCTCTAAATGAAAAGAGATATTGAGCTGCAAAAGCCTGTCGCACATACTAGTATTTGACTAAGAAAAAGGGAAAGCGGCCAAAAATAAAAATGTATGATGCCCAAAAAGTCAAAAGTTGTCTCATCAAATTGAAATATCAAAAATTTCAGGCATTGATCTCACAATGAGATGTATTGATTCAAAAAGATCAAATGATATGATATTCATGGAGTCAAATGAAAAGCTTTAAAGAAATGTAATCAAGTTCATGTGGGAGGTCATATATGCATATTTGAGATGGGTCACGTTATTTAGTGCTAATTGTGTATGTCTTGGTTGAATCCACACACATCACACATGTCTATGTTCAATGAATGCCATATTCATTTGTGTGATTGTGCTTGATTAAATGTGTTTTCACATGCTCAATCTTGTTGATCAAACACAAAAAGATTTTTAAGTCTTTTAGTGTTTTTTTGTTGAAAGTATTTTGTTCTTACAAAAATTTTCAAAAGTTCAAAAACAGTGATGTCCTGTTTTGGCAACTCAAGTCGTGGGTTGGTCTAGTCTCGAGACCATATAGAGATTTTTCGCTGCTCACTGGTGGGTCAATGTCCTAGTCGCGAAAAATACTTAGATTATTTTTCAAATTTTGGGTTTTTATGATTCTCGCGGCTCATTGTGGTGACTTGTTTGCGGGTGGAAGGCTTAGTCGCGAGAGGTACACAGAGATTTTTGTGGCTTACCTCGCGACTTCCTCGCGAGTAGACCTTCCAGTCGCAAAAAACACTTAGAAAATTTTTTCAAATTTTTGTTTTAAGTGTTCTAGCGGCTAGTCCTAGTGACTTGGATGCGGCTTGACTCAGTCGCGAAAATCACGTGTCTTGCGCTTTAAGGTTAGTTTTTAAAACTTTTCAGTTTTCCCTCAAATTTTTATGACTATTCATTGTCTTCCCCATTTTAATTCTCTCTCAAACTCTTAATGTCACTCTTAAAAACCTCCACCTTTGTATCATTTCAACCACCAACCTTCAAGAAAAAGGTATGGGTTTTCTCATTTTCTTTAAGTTCTTCATAATTATAACCTTGTTTTCTTGAATCTGTGTGTTGTGGTTTTGATTTGAGATATATGTGGATTCGGACATAGGCTGGGTTTATCCTTGAGAGTTTGGGAGATCAGGTTTGGTTAATCTTGTTTCTAGGATACTAAATATGATTGGTATCATGCTTTAGTTTCTATGGTTAGAGTTTGTGCTCTGAGTTAGAGATTGTGACTGTGTTGTTTTGCACATATCATGCTTATGGTATAGTGTCACAATGATATTTATTTGTGACTGTGTGATGTTCATTGATCACTTTCTTCTAAACTATAACTGTACAATCATCATTTTTTATCATCGGTTGCATTCTCAAATTCACTATGCATCAGTGTTGCTAATGTTTTCTTGGTACTGTCTTTGGTCATGTTATATGATTGAGTGATATTTGTCTTTGAATACCAATGCTTATTCAATTTTTTTTGACTAACCTGAAGCTAATCAAGTTGATGTATAGGTCTTGGGTATTTGCTCTTGGTTCTCTACTGTGTGTCTTCTCTTTTGTAGATGTCACGCCATTCCTCTAAAGGAAAAGACATTGTAATTGATGTTCCAACCCCTGTTGCTAAGCGAACTCATCCCTTAACTCAGTCGTCTCAAGACCCAAATAATGAGAGATCCAGGACTCCTCTTGATTCACAGACTTACTCTAAAATTTTTATAAATGATCCTACAATTGTGGAACATGTAGTACAATTTGATTCCTTGGAAACAATATTTATTCCTAGGATTTTTGAATCAAGAGATTGGGCTGACCTGTTTGGAAATTTTGAAGACCCAGTTGATGAATTGGTTAAGAAATTCTACTATAATGCCAGATACATCAAAGTAGAGTTGAATTGTTGGGTAAGAGGAACAGAATTCTCAATTAATCCAAACTACATTGCAAAGGTTTTTCATATCACTAGACTAGCAAATGTGGACCTCACCCCATATGATGGCAGAATAATTCAGATACAAGACATCCTTCAAGTTCTTGGACCTGATCATGAAGTTAGAAGCAAGGGCTCATCTATAGGCATTGCATAGTTTTCGCCCAAATTGATGACTCTAAAATTGATCATGTTCTCCAATCTCTATCCACTGTCTAACACTGCCTTCATCAATCTTGGAAGAGCACAATTTCTCTATGATCTCATTACTAGCGTACTGATTGACATTTGTGCCCACATATTTCAGTCCATTGGGAAAGCAGTAGCTCGATTAGTAGCCCGAACATGTCTTCCTTTTTGTAGTCTTATCATGAAAATTATGCTTCGCGAAGGTGTCCGTTCACCAATAGATGGAAAAATTATATCGTATTCTCGACCAATATCTATGATAACTCTTCAAGCAAGCAAGAGTCACTCCTCTAGAACACCTAAGA
Source organism: Quercus suber (assembly GCF_002906115.3). Lineage (NCBI taxonomy): Eukaryota > Viridiplantae > Streptophyta > Magnoliopsida > Fagales > Fagaceae > Quercus > Quercus suber. The sequence continues at coordinate 295,319 of NW_027070001.1, forward strand.
GTGAGCCATCCACACATGCAACTCAACCAGATCATGCTTTAGCTACACCTATGCAAACAACTGGCACTTCTTTTGTACCTAGTTCTTATGTTGACAGGCTAAGCACTTTGATTGAAAGTGTATCTCAACGGATTTCTGGTTTAAAACGACTCCTCTACTCCACTAACAACTAAGTTCAAGTGCGACTCACAACCATTAAGACACAATTAGATGCTATTCAGCAAAAGCTAGAAGAAAGTCTTTAGCTATTCGTGACAAAAAGGGGGAGAAAGATAGCATACAGTAAGGGGGAAAGCAACATAGGAAGGAGAAGTGTGCATAATGAATGGGAGTTGTCCTGTCTACATTTGCTTATTTTTTTACACACACACACACACACATATATATATATATATAAACTTTTGTGTGGATATGGTGTTTATACTATTGTCAAAGTTGTTGGCACTTGGTTTTATATAGAAGGTTTTTTTTTTTTTTTTTTTATTAATTTTTTTTTACCTATTGCTTTTGTAAGCATTTAAGGTTTTAGGGCTGTCCATCCAATCCGACGACCCGACCTACCCGAAGGTTCCGACCGGATCTAACCTGAAAACCGATCGACCCAATCAAGTCACCGGTCGGCGGCAAGTCATATGTTCCAAAAAACCGACTCCGGCGGGGCGGTCTTGGCTTTCCTCCCCAAAACTCGAAAAACCCGATCCGACAGATGTACTAAGGATTTTCAGCAAAAAAATTCCAAATTCCGGCGAGTTTTTCCAGAATCCAGTGAGATTTTCTAAATTCCCGCCTCAAATTTCCAAATTCTGACTTCAAATTTTCAGATTCTGGCAACAAATTTTCATATTTCGGCGACTTATCAAGTATATCTAGTGATATTTCATCCAAATCTTGTGAAATCTCACTGGATCTCACAAGATCTCATAAGATCTGGTTAGATCTCCGCTGGATTTGGCATTTTTTCGGCTGAAATCAACTATTTTGCCAGATTTTTCACTGTGAACGGTTCCGACCGAACCGACCATGTTTCCTTAACCCAATTCTATCGGGTTAGTCTCGGGTTGGGCACAAACCCGAGCCGGACCGACCCCGTGGACACCCCTATAAGGTTTTTGTACTTGTTGCTTTTGTAAGCTTTTAAGGTTTATGTACCCATGCTTTGTAGTATTAGTACTTGTTGTTAAATGTCATGCATTTTCTTTAAGTGCATCATTCTTGTGCCCTTTGTTGGATTTTGTTAGGTTCTAAAGACTTAGGATTTCATGTATTTAGAACTCTAATGTGTATTGTTGGCAAACTATGATCAAAACAAATTGGTTAGTCTTGTATAGACTTGCTCAAAGTTGGTTCTTTTATGTAAAGTTGGAATCAAGCTGATGTAGTAGTTATTGTGCATCTTGGTCTAGCTTGATTGATCGAAGCTTAGGCTCGATCAATCGAATCTCAAGCAAAATGCATTTTTACTGCAGAATTCCAACTTAGCCCTAACTCCTAAAACATTTAGGGTTTTATGTTTTTGCCTTAGGTATATAAGGCAAACCCTAGCCATGTTTTAAATGTTTCTCATATTACTGTTTGTGTGAATCTCTTGTGAGATCTGTGAGGAGCTTTCCTTCACACAAGTTTAGTATTATCAAGAGGAGATTTCTTCAAGAACTTGATGATCATTCAGTTGCTGCATTAAGGAGCTTAAAGATACGCAAGTGGGAGTGCTTGTATTTGCTGGAGAATCCAAGAAAGAAGGAGTCCGTGGTCTCGGAGCTTGCACGTAGTCGTGTCAGTAAGTTTCTACTGGTGGGTAGCAATAAGATTTTAGTGGTCTAATTCTTGTTGTAAAACTTCAATTCTTTCTATAGTGGATTCAAGTTTACCCTGAGGATAGCTAGGTTAATTCCTCCCCAGATTTTTTACCGGTTTGGTTTTCCAAGGTAATCATATCTTTGTCTTTACTTTTCCACTGCTATACATGATATGATTGTTTGATTGTGATAATCTAGATCTGAAATTTGGATTAATTAATAACTTGGCTTATTAACTAGGTTAATTTGGTTGTGTTTTAAGGGGTCTAAAAACTTACAAATTTTATATCCTTAATGAAATTTCCTAGTGTTGTTGTATTGGTTGAGTGTTGGACATGCAAATGATACTTTGCAATTGAGCTTATTAGCTTGCATGTCCGAATGTTCATTCCATGTGTGAATGAGCATTGTGATCGCTTGTTGTAGTGATTGTTTGTTTTTGGTCAAGCCTTGGTTTATTACTTATTTCCATTCTGCTTGATCGCATTGTGCTTGCTCCATATGCATTACAAGTTTTCTGCATACAATGATCATATTGTGTTGTTGTGTTTCAGGAGATACATGTTCCAAGAGCTTCACAGATTCTAGAGTTAAGTGTGAGTGAGTTTTGATCAACTGTTCCCAACTCACGCGTTAAGTCTAGAGTTTGTTGTAGGGCTTTGTCACGGAGTAGCTAAAGGGGGAGATTGTAAGGTTGAATTTAATCAACCACTGTGTTGGCTTTATTCTGTGCCAAATTTGCTTGTATTTTTGTAATTAGTAACCCTGTATTTAGGTGGGAATCATGTAAGGGTAGTGAGTGAGAGAATGTGAATAAGAAAGGTACACAGAGAGGTACATATCTTTCTCACGGCTCACTGTGGTGACTTGTTCGCGGGTGGAAGGTTCAGTCGCAAGAGGTACACAGAGATTTTCACGGCTTACCTCATGACTTCCTCGTGGGTAGACCTTCCATTCACGAAAAACACTTAAAAAAAATTTTCAAATTTTTGTTTTTAAGTGTTCTGGCAGCTAGTCCTGGCGACTTGCACATAGCTTTACTTAGTCACAAAAATCACGTGTGTTGAGCAAATTGATTAGTTTTAAAACTTTTCAATTTTTCCTTTGATCTTTTGTGACTATTCATTGTCTTCCCCATTTGAACCTTTCTCAAACTCACCATATTTCTCACATAAACCACAATTGCTGTCCATTATTTCTGATTCAATCTTCAAGGAAAGGTATGGGCTTTGTCTCTTTCACATTATATTTCACATTTACTGCATATACCTCTTGGACTGTGTGTTTTGCTGATATTTGTATATCTCTTGATTGAATATGAATATCTGATCTTATGCTGAAATTGCTGTGTATTTTTTGGTGGTTATGTACTGATCTACTCTATCTTGAGTAAACATTGTGTTGTTAGTGGCACACACACTCATTTTCGTGTTTGGGACCTAAATCTCAATGTTTTAGGGTTTTATTCATTATCCATGTTTTGGATCTAACCCAATGCCAATAATGTTTGGTGTCTTGTGTGGTTTCTCTTGTTTTTGATAAAACATGATGCAGGGTGAACATGTCTCCATTCAAGAGAGCAGCTGTAAAAGGGGGTGGCAGCAAAGGGAAAGAGCCTGTCATTGATGTTGATGAACTCTCACCTAGAGCAAAGAGGACCCGTTCATCATCAGGAGTGTTCGATCCCAACAAGTTTAGATCTTATGCTATCTTTCAAACTCATGAGAATTACTTCAAAGATGTTACACCGTTGGTTGAAAGGGTCGTTGATCAACCTTCTCTTTTTGACACCGACATTCCTAAATGGTTTGCTCACAAATATTGGAATTACCTTCTCTCCGACCTTGATGAAGCATATGAGAGTTTGGTAAAAGAGTTTTATGCCAATGCAATTTTTGATGGAGAAGAACACAAATGCTAGGTTAGAAGAAAAAGTTTCTTAGTCTCTCCCGTATATCTGGTTGAGATTCTTCACATTAATTGGCCAATGTTTAAAAACTCACCGCTTTATGATGATCTATGTCCAGATGAGGACCTACTCTGGGATGCTCTTGGAAAAGACTTGGGAATTCTCATCAAACGAGAGCTCAGTCAGTGTTTCCTCTCTTCCTCCAAAATTGAGGGTGCTTACAATCATCATGTTTCACAACTTGTACCCATTATCTAGCACTGGGTATATGAACCTCGGACTTGCCCTGTTTCTTCACAATCTGATCTCTGATGTAGAGATTGACATTTGTGCACATATCTTTCATGTTCTACACAAAACAATTCTTTGAACTGAATCAAAGATATGCATTCCTTTTTGCTGCCTCATTTCTAGGATATTGAAGCTCAAAGGAATTCATCCGTAAATAGATGAGGTTCCCTACACAAAACCGGCTCCAAGCAACATGCATACGTTTGACGCTAGCGTTAGTTATAGTCGAAAGGGAATCAAAAGAGAAACTTCAACATCTCACAGTGGTTCACGCTCTAGCTCATCCTCATTTGATGAGAAATTAGACAACATTGTGGTATCTGTCCATGAGTTGAGCACCAAGATGTCCAGACTTACATCTATCTTGCACCATCTCAACATTCGGTGGGATATGAAATTCACTTCTATCCAAACTCAATTAGATCATATTCAAAGAAAGCTAGAAGAAGATGAGGACTAACTATTCCATGACAAAACAGGGAAGATGATGTTGATAGGGGGAGTACAATGATAGGGGGAGAAATAGCTAGATCAAAGGGGGAGATTTCAGCAAGAAGGCCTATGTTTAATATTTTTCTTCATATTAGCATATTTCAATCTTTACGTTTTGTTATTCAGTTTAGGTTTTGTTTGTACCTGTTGCTTTTGTAAGCTTTTAAGGTTTATGCACCCATGCTTTGTAGCTTTAGTACTTGTTGTTAAATGTCATGCATTTTCTTTAAGTACATCACTTTTGTGCCCTTTGTTGGATTTTATATCCTTAATGCAATTTCCTAGTGTTGTTGCATTGGTTGAGTGTTAGACATGCAAATGATACTTTGCAATTGAGCTTATTAGCTTGCATGTCTAGATGTTCATTCCATGTGTGAATGAACATTGTGATCACTTTTTATAGTGATTGTTTGTTTTTGGTCAAGCCTTGGTTTATTACTTATTTCTCAAATGGAACTTCATAATGGCATGTGTTCATTTAAAGAAGATGGTAATGTTAGAGCCATTCGTGACTGGTTAGAGTTTGCACCTAAAAAGTTAATGCATATATATGTAAAACATATTGAAGAAGTTGTTGAGGAATAAGTTTATGAGGATCAAGGTTGAAAGTTCAAATAGCGTGTAAAACACTATGAACGTTTAGACCCCTAATTACAAAATTATCAATTCAAGCTTAATGTCGAACAGTATATGTGCGGAAAATGAACACAAGCTAATAACAGAATTGATAAACAATCTAAACCAATTAAAATCACATCCGCAGCAAAAATTAAATGGCAAAGATTAAGGGAAGAGAGATGCAAAAACAAGGACAACACAGCGATTTGTTTTGGAAGAGGAAACCGAAGCCCTCGGCGTAAAATCTCTCCGCCGCCCTCCAAGCAGTCAATAATCCACTAAAGAATGAAGTTGGGATATGTGAACAACAATAACCCTCCAAGCATAATCTACCCAGGGTACCTAAGCCCTCCAAGTTTCTTGCTCCAACGAGGTTGCGCCGAACCTTTGTCTTCTTTAGCTTACTTGATTCCGCTATAGCCCATAATATCTACCAATAACCATTGGTCCCTTCCTAACTACTTCCCAAATCACCAAAAAGCCTTCTCACATATGTGGGTATGGTGAGAAAAGGATTTGGGTAATAACCTCTCAAGGATGTAACAATGGAGAGGGTGAGAGTAAAGGAATTTGAAGAGTCTCTATGAAAAGATTATGGATGAGTCAATCTTGTTTTTCTCTAGGGTTTCTCTCTCAAAATTCTCTCTGGAAGCTCTCTACATTTCATGGGAATAAGATGTATTTATACTAGGGTGAGAAAGGAATGTGAAGAGTCAGTTTTTCCAAAACAGAGTTGGCTGGCGACTTGGTCTCGCGAGTTGACTGAGTCGCGAGTTCAAGACGCGAGCTAACTGAATAGCCAATCTGGACTTTTGTCCTGTACTGCATTAGCTGGCATAACGGTTTAGCTTCTCTGCATGCTTCACTCGTGTGCATCATTTGGTGGCTTGCCAGTCGCGAGCCGCCCGCGAGATCCAGTCGCGAGTCCCTGCTTCACTGCACATTCTTGAGCATTTCTTCACACTCTTTCACATACTACCTTTACAAGATTCCCACCTAAATACAGGGTTTCTAAATGCCGAATTACAAGCAAATTTGGCACGGAATAAAGCCAACAAGATCGTTGATTAAATTCAACCTTACAAAGGTAATGAAGGTGATGATAAGCATGAATTTCATAAAGAAGGTGATGAAAGGGTTGGACAAGATGACAATTATTTTATTTTATTTTATTTTTTTATGAAGACTATGTTGATTTGGTAGGTGACAGTGAATTTGATAGATATGAAAGACCATCCTCCCCTGTTGACTCATCCTTCCACATTGTCCCATCCAATCACGTTGATCCATCCACCTACATTGTCTCATCCACTCACATTGACTAATCCAACCTAAAGCCTTGTGAGAAAAACAAATCAAATTAGGCACACACTTACTTTAGTGATGAGGAGCTTAATATAAAAAGTGGGGAAAGTGACTATGGACACTCTGACGTCTTGTGCACACTTGTCAACTCTGAGGATGATGAAGAGCACCCTAAGTACACTAAGTTTAGGGCTAAGGTGGATATGCTCTTACCCGGTTTTATGAAGGGAATGTTGTTTAGTGACCACAGGGAGTTTAAAGGGGCTGTGCAGTCTTATAGAATTAAGTATGGATATCCATTGTTAATTGTTAAGAATGAATCTCGCAAGGTGTTTATGAATGTGAGAATTTTAAGTGGTATATTTATGTCTCATTGGACCATGAAGAAAAATTTTTGTTAGTGAAAAGCTATCGTGGAAAACATACATGTTCTAGGGTTTTTCATAGTAAGATGGTTTTTGAAAGGTGGATTGCAGTTGCATGGCTAGAGGTGTTTATAGGGAGACCCAGCATCACGAGTGTTGAGATAAAGGAAGGTATAAAAAATCAATTTCAAGTAGACATATCCTTGGACAAAGCCTTTAGGGCTAGGCAGATTGCATTGGAGATGCTTAAAGGAAGGAGTGCCTACCAGTTTGGAAGAGCTAGAGATTATATTGAAGAGCTGAGATCTTCTAATCTAGGAACCACAACTAAAATTAATCTACACACACCCACACTGCACTTTAAGTGAATGTATATGTGTCTAGTTACTTGTAGAACTGGATTTATGGAGGAATGTAGGCCAATTATCAGTCTTGATGTTTGTCATTTAAGAGGGTTTTTGAACGGGCAACTATTGGCGGTTGTTAGGATGTACCAAATAGCATTTGCTGTTTGTAAGGGTAAGAACAAGGACAGTTGGTCGTGATTTTTGGAGTGGCTATTATTTGATATTGGTCCTGTGAAGGGAGGTGGTTGGACCTTTATTTCTGATTAACAGAAGGTATGTAATTCTTTGTGTAAGTTTAATATTTTATTTGTTGCATATATTTAGATTTAAATTGAGTGTTCAAATTATTTAATGTCTACATACTAACCATTTTTTTTTTTTTTGGTTTTTAATAAAGGGCTTACTTCCTACTCTTGCAAAAGTTGCTCCTGAAGCACATAAAAGGTTCTATGTTAGGCACCTATATGTCAACTTCGAGAAGGAGCACAAGGGCAAACTATTAAAGGATTTAATGTGGGTAGTAGCAAGAGAGACCACAAGACCTGGGTATGAGGCAAAGATGGAGATGATGAGAAAGATAGATGTTAATGCTTATGTTAATTTAATGGGTATTGACTGTGCACATTGGAGTAGGCAAGCTTTTAGTTCTTGGCCTAAGTGTGACATGCTATTGAACAATCTTTGTGAGTCATTTAATGCTAAGATTGTTGATGCTAGGGATAAGTCCATATTGACTATGTGTGAGATGATTAGATGGTATTTTATGAAAAGAATCCCAAGAAACAGTGATACAATGTTGAAGAAGTTTGGCCCAATTTGTCCTAAGATTCAAGATAAGTTAGAAGTTAACAAGGAAGTAACTAGAGATTGCGCATCTACATGGTCTGGTGGATCGAAGTTTGAAGTGCACTGTAAGGGAAATTAGTTTGTAGTTGATTTGGAGAAGCATACATGTGCTTCCTATAGATAGGATATTACTGGCATCCCTTATAAACATGTAGTTTCGGCAATTGCTTACAAGAAAGAAAAGGCAGAAAACTATTGGCATAACTACTATAAGGTTGGGACTTACCTTAGAACTTACTCACACTTTATCCAACCTACCAATGGTGAGGACTTTTGGCCAAATGTAACAAGTGATAAGATTTTGCCTCCAAAGATGCTAGTATAGCTTGGAAGACCAAAGGAGAACAAGAAGAGGAAAGCGACTGATGAGGCACCAAGGATTTCACGTAAGTTGAAGAAGTCATCTACTGCACAAAAATGTGGCAATTGTGGACAATTGGGTCACAACGTAAGAGGTTGCAAAATACCCCCTAAATCTAATGCTACTATTGAGGGCTAGACTGAGCAAAGACAAGGAGCAACGACAACTACAAGGAGCCAAACACGTGTATTAATACATGCTAATTGCTAACTAAGTTTTTGTATGTGCTAATTATTGTAGCTGCTAACTGCAAACTTTTTGAACTTTATGTAGGTTAGGAGAATAGGAGGTGATCGTATTCCTTTCTCACCCTACTATATATAAACCCTTATACCCACGATTTTAAGAGAGCTTCCAGAGAGAAAAATTGAGAGAGAAACCCTAGAGAAAAACAAGATTGCCTCATCCCCAATTTTCACTAAGAGACTACTCAAATTCCTTTACTCTCTTCCTCTCCATTGTCATACCCTTGAGAGGTCATTGAACAAATCCTTATCTCACCACACCTACGTCTGTGAGAAGGTTCATTTGGTGCTAAGGGAAGCAGTTTGGAAGGAACCAATATACATTGGTTGATGCTATGGTCTAGTAGCGGAATCCGGAAGCTAAAGAAGAAATAGGTTCGGCGTAATCTCGTTGGAGCAAGAAGCTTGGAGGGCTTAGGTACTTGGGTAGATTAGGCTTGGAGGGTCTTCTGTTGTTCATGTATCCCAACTATATTCTTTAGTGGATTATTTGACCACTTGGAGGGCGGCAGAGAGGTTTTACGCCGAGGACTTCGGTTTCCTCTTCGATAACACATCGTGTGTTGTCCGTGTGTTTCATCTTCCTTCCCTTTATCTTTGCCTTATATTTTATGCTGTGGATGTGTTTATATTTGGCATAGATTAGTTATCAATTCTGTGTTTGCCTTATGTTCATGTTCCGCACATTAATTGTTTGATTATAAGCTTGAATTGATATTTTATATTTTGTGGTCTAAACGTTCAAGGGTGTCTTAGACACATTTTGAACTTTCACATTGTTTTGTAAAGATTTTCATAAGTTTATATGATAGTGATATTGGACATGAGTAGAAAAAAGAGTATGGTAGTATTGGGTATTGAAGAATCTCTATGCATGTGAACCTAAACCAATTTAACTACTCGATGCCAAGTTATAGTCCATCTGTTACTTAATGTTCCAATCATATTTTTGCATTAGTAGCTAAGTGATAAACTTAATATTTCTGCATTACTTAATCATATTTCTGCATTACTTAATATTCCATGTGTTTCAACTATCACCATAAGGAAATGGTACTGTTCACATGCATAGATGTTTTGTTCTTCATTTCTAGGTCTTGCACATGCAATGCATAAGTTTGGTATGGTTTGAGCTAGAATTTATTATGTATAGTTAGTCCAACTATGGTCATGAAAGGTATATCAATGCTTTTACCAATTCTATGGAGTATTATTGTTGACCATGACTTGAACAGGAGCAAAAGCCAGGTTTAATAACCTTCAATCAATTTCCATTATAATAAACAATGTTCCAATAAAAGACAAAATTAAGTGCCAAAATCCATTGCAAGAAATGCATTTCAATTTCCATTACAACATAATAAAACCAGTGGCCATTACAATTGTCATTACAATAAACAAGGTAAGAAACTATCTACTCTCTCAAACTGATTGTCATTACAATCTTTCACTATGACTAAACTACAATTAACCTATTCTAAATACAAGTTCTTTCCTTGGCCATTTGCTTTCACTAAAATGACCACCACAACAACAAACCAACTTAATGCAAGGCTGTGTAGCTTTGAATTTTGATGAACACAATTACTATCCTTCTGTAACAATACAATTATAGCTCCCAACTTGTTAGCCTTTCATAATAATCTAGGGTTAATTTGCTTTGCTCTGTCTTCATGATTGCAGGAAACTGGCATTTACATTTCACCTTATGATCGCTTGCTGCCTCCAAAAAAAATCTGGATTAGTACAAAATAGTGCAGTCAAGGTTGACCTGAAAAACAGAGAATAGTTATTAAATCTGAATTAGATAAAATCTGCTCCCTCCAAAAAAATTCTGGTCCCTCAAAAAAAATATTTTTAATATACTCAACTCAAACTACCCCTTCTACCTTTGGAGCCTAGGATTTCACATTATAATGCAAAATGCCTCAACACAAGCATGCTCTTGTTCCTCATAGTATTCACAAGATCCCACATGATCTAATATTGCCTAATCTTCACTAGAAACTCAATCATGGTGTGATAAGCCCGGACACTATGCATGTAATTTTGTTGTTTTCTAGCCCATTCAATATGCCAACATACTAGCATTCTCAAAACTCAAGTACATCCTCCACTATATCTGGAGAAACTCTTATTCTATTTTGGTTAATAGCAATATCAATAGCTAATGCTGGGCAAGATATCATACTTTCACAAATTCCTTTCCTTGGACCTGAAACCTCTATTGTCAGTTCACTAGAACTGTACATCCTAACAAACATTGTCCTTTTAAAAAATAATTTGTTGCAGTGGTTGCAAATTCTAATCATATTGTTGAACTAAACAGAGTATCACAATTTACCTGACAGAAAATAAACTAGAGCTATAAAAAGAGTACCAATATGCTTCCTAGTTTATATTCTCTAAATTCAATGTTTTTATTTCTTCAAGGTCCTTTAGCAATAAACTAATGGTGGCAGCAAGTACTTTTTTTTTTAAAGTAGTTGCTAACCCGTGCGATGCACAGAAAATCTATTGTGTATGAAGATGTAAATAATTTTGTCTCTTCATTTTTGATTGTACATTAAGATTTTAGTCTCAAAGTTTCCTATCCTTGATATGAAAAATTAAGTTAAGTAGTGAAAAATAGAAATCAAACTTAAATTAAAATTAAAATTAGGCTTCCACATCATCAATTATCCATTAAATATATGAAACAAAAATTTAAAGAACTAATTAATCAATATTTCAAATAAATTGAAAAACAACTTTAAATTAATCTTTGTATCTTCTTCATTGTTGCTTCATAGAAGTCACTAAACAACTCCTTTTGTTTTCCTTGATTACAGATGTTGGTGTGAATTGTACATTGCTTTCAACATCAACTGTTTGAAACTTTGTAGAATCACCACCTTGTTCGCTTGATAAGTTGTTGTTACAATATATACAAGTTAAATATCAAATTTGTACACAAAACCAAGTTTGAGATAACCAAGAAAATTAAATATGCAATCACATTCCAATTTCAAATTCTTTCTAGAAACATATTACCAATAAATATACAAGAAACAGTATAGAATAAAGGAAAAGACTGGTAAATACCTGACAGTTCTCATCTTGTAGTAGTACTAAGAGTCCTACACAAATAACAAAATGCCAAATCCTTATTTGCAAAACAATAAGTGTGCATCTGGGAAAAGATTAAAATGAAAATTATTTCACTATTCAGCTTATTTTTGCTACTATTCATAGGCCATACTACACTTTTTGGCACTATTTATAGATCTCACTGTATTATTTCAACTAACTTTTATCTTTATTTACAGTACTTTTAGCAATAATTTTTCAGTTTCACCAAGATAAGCGATATCCAAACACACCCTAAGAATCCAATTTCCAACCAACATTTAAGAAACATTAATAACATTTATAGAAGAAAAATAGTGTAGTGCAAAAAGTTTGAAACAATGCAGTGTAGTGCAGATTTTGGTTGTAAAAAAGTGCAAATTTTAAATGTAAAATGCAAATTTTCTGTAGCAAAATAGGTGCAGTGTAGTGCAGATTTTGGTTGTAAAAAAGTACAGATTTTAAATGTAAAATGCAGATTTTATGCAGGAAAATAGTAAAGAACAAATTTTATTCACTGAGAAATTTAAACAAACACACAAAACAAAAACAAAGATAACCAACACAGCACAAGTCCTCAAGTAAAGCTTAAAGCCTATTGGTTGGAGATGTCTAACAAAATGGAACAACCTCAACACGCATAAAAAAAATTCAACACCTAAAATAACAAAGCAACCATTAGTCAACTCAAATAAGCCCTAATCATAATTGCAGTATGAATTCATAGATGTAAAGATTACATAAAAAAAGGCAAATTCTTCAAACATAATGGGGTTCTACTGGAACTTTTAGTTCCATTTTTTTTTTTATTATTATTTTTTGATTATTAGTAAGGTTTAGACCCAAGGGGAAGGGGAGATTCAAACTTCTGACCTCACTTCAAGAAGGTTCCCAACAGACTGTGCTATCCCTTACGGTTTACTCATTATCAAAGATCTGATTATAAATTCATCAAATAATTACTTACCTGAAGATGTTTACAATCACTACAATTATTTCAAACAATCAATATCAACATGAGAACAAAAGCATTAAAATTTTAAAATTGGGCTTTTATGTTAAATTATAAAAAAGCATATTACAATTCTTAAATAGCCACAATTTTCATAAATCAAATGTTGTCAAAAGCATATATAGATAACAAACCAAATCTAGTTTATCAAATTTTTTGAAGCTATAGGCAAAAAGAATGCAGCCCTGTTATCGATAAGTTTTTCGTAAGAATCAATTCATGAACAACAAATATTTCATCATTTGATGAGAGACTTCAACTAATCCAAATTTCCTGTAAATGTTGTATCTCTTTTTGGTATTCATGTTTATTGGACCAGCATTTTTGTTCTACCTGCACAGAAAATCAAGCCGATTGAGAGCAAGTTCAACAGGTTTCTATGAAAAAGTACTGATTCCTCTACTTTAGGTGTTAAGGTTTATTTTTTATTTTTTTTTTTTTTTGGGAGTGTCTAATTAGTTTAATCAATAATTTTACGACGGTACATAAAAACAAATGATCCCCATCAGCCTTTACTGGGTGCCAGCCAATCATTATTTCTCATAAACCTTGATAAGGCTACACAACAACAACAATGCATATATAGTAATATAGACATTAAAAATGCCTTCAATCTAAGTATTATACCGATGTCAAGATGGCCTACAATTACATATACCGGATAAAAGTATTTTAGAGTTATTTTATTCCAAAAACCACATATGCTAACATTGAGATCAACATTAAGAACATATATTGAAAGAAACAAATATATTAAGGAACATGTAAAGTTGTGATTTACAACTATTTTCTGTTGGCTATAATTTCGTGCCAAATATGATTGTAATTGTGGGTTGTGTGTGAGAGAAAGTGTGAAGGCTTAAGACAAATTGAAGATCAAAGGAGTTTTTGTGGGTAGCTCACGAGAAAACTTCCCCGAAGTGAAGCCATGTGCTTAGCACATGACTGGAATGCAAAAAGCCATGATAGATGGTGACAGTTGGTTTTTGCGAGTGTTTCGCAAGTAAGGCCTTCCCGCAAGAAACCCGTGAAATATTTTGTTTTGCTATTTTGTCATATCTGATACACCATCTCTTTACCTTCACTATATATACCCACATTACCCACATATTGAGAGGAGTGCTTTTTAGAAAGAAAACCCTAACCATAACCCTTAAGAGTTAGAGATTGTCATACCCACAATTCTTGACACAATCCATTGTGGCTTTTCCTCAACTCCTACCTCTCCATATCCAAATCCTTGAGAGGTTGATAACCCAAACACTTACCACACCCATCCTGAGTATAAAGTGAGGTTTTGGTGCTGCTGGGAAGCACTGGAAGAAGCCATTTGTTTGGTGAATGCAATTGGGATGAATTGTGAACGATTTTTAGACCCCTTAAAACACACAGATTGCGTAGCCTAGATTAATTAGCCAAGTTGTTACTTAGTCAAATTAAGCAATCCTAGGTTAAAACAATCCAACAATCATATCAAGAATAATAATGCAGCGGAAAATAAATAACACAAGATATGATCACCCAGGAAACCACACGGTAAAAACCTGGGGAGGATTTGACCCATCGATCCTCAAGGCTAACCTAAATTCACTATGAAAGAATTGAAGTTCGTACAAAAGGACTACAAGCTCCCCGCTCGACTTCCTAATGCTACCCACCAGTAGAACTTCCTGACACGACCACGCGCAGGCTCCGAATCCACGGACTACTTCTTTCTTGAATTCTTCAATCAGCTACAAGCTCCCCGCTTGCTTTTCTTTTAAGTTCCAATGGTTGCAACAATAATGATCTTCAAGATGTTGAAATAATCTCCACCATGAAAACCCTAAGTTTTGTGTAAAGGAAAGCTCCTCAAAGATCTCACACGAGATTCACACAAAACAGCAATGTATGAGCAACAATACAATATGGGCAACCTCCAAAAACGTGGCTAGGGTTTTATTTATATACCTAGGGTAAAAACATAAAACCCTAAACGTTTAATGAAGTAGGGCTGAGTTGGAAATTCTGCAGAAAATTCAACCTGTGCGATTTTCGATCGATCGAGTCTATTATTCGATCGATCGAGCCAGGCCGAGAGTCCCAAATACTTCTACAGCCACTCGATTCCAACTTTACAATATTAAACCAACTTTGAGCAAGTCTAAAGAAGACACCATACAATGTTTTGATCATGGTTTGCCAACATTACAAATTAGAGTTCTAAATACATAAAATCCTAAGACCTTAGAACCTAACAAATTGCATGATCTGGAGAGCTAGAGAAGTCTTCGTCAAGAAAGTTGGTAGTAGGAGCTTAGAGGGTTCAAGTACATGGGGTAGACTAGGCTTAGAGGGTCTTTTGTTATTCGTGTACTCCAACTCATTCTCTAGTGGATCGATTTACCACTTGGAGGGCAACGGAGAGGTTCTTTGCCGAGTTCTTCGGTTTCCTCTTCGATAACACATCGGGGTGTTATCTTGTGTTTGCATTCTTCTTCCCTACTCTTTTAGCTTTCATTTTAGTGTTGATATTTGATGAATATGGCTTAGAGTAGTTATATTGTTTGTTCGCTCGCATTTACTCTATTTTGCACTTAGTTTAAGTTAGAGTAAAATCAACTGAGCCATAATTTTTAATTTGGGGGTCTAAATAGCTCTTGTGTTTTCACACAAATTTGAGCTTTCAATTGGTAATAAAGCAGGTGCACTTGCTATGGTTTCATTACTTAAGTGTGACCTTAGACCCTTTTTGAGATAGATTGATCTCAATCGCTTGATGCTCCTCCATACTTTGATGGGAGCAATTATGCTTTTTGGAAAGTTTGTATGAGGTCATTTCTATGTCCATTGATGATAGTGTTTGGGAGGCTGTCGAGAATGGATGGACTAGGCTCCAAAATCCACATGGGATAAGACAGCTCTTTGTGGTAGCTAATGCTAATAACAAGGCCTTAAATTCTATTTTCTTTTGTATTCCTCCTGATGAATTTCACAGGATCTCTCATGTTACAATTGCCAAGGAGGCATTGCAAATCTTCGAGATGACCTATGAAGGCACCAAAAAGGTGAAGGACACAAAGTTGCAAATGCTTACCACACGCTTCGAGAAGCTAAAAATGAGTGAAGACGAGTCATTTGACTCATTTTATGGGAAGCTAAATGAGGTGGTGATTGGGAAATTTAACTTGGGAGAAAAGACAGAGGACTCCAAGATTGTGAGGAAGATTCTACAATCATTTCCAGAGAGTTTTCGTGCAAAGGTCACTGCCATCGAAGAGAGCAAAAACCTTGATGAGATAGAAATTCAAGAACTCATTGGTTCTCTTCAAACCTATGAGCTATCTCTACCATCTCAAAGGAAGGGAAAATCTCTTGCTCTCAAGATGATCAATGAGATGATTGGAAGCTCAAGATTCCTCAGATAAGGATGAGGTTGAAAAGGATGTGGTGTACCTTGTTAAGAACTTCCATAAGTTCCTAATGATCAAGAGAGATGGAAAGTCTTTTAAGAAGGGCAAATTCTCAAATTTCAAGAAGGACAAGAAAGACTTCAAGAAGAATGATTCTAAAGATTCCTCACCATCTCAAATGGTCACATGCTTTTAGTGCAAAGGGCATAGGCATGTGAAGAAATAATGCCCCATGTATTTGAAAGCAAAAGGTAAAGTCTGTGCAATCATCCTTAGTGACTCAGATGGTTCCAATTCTGATTTGAAAGAAAGTTGTGACGAAGAAGGAAATTACTCCGCATTTATGGCCATTGCACCTGTGGACTCATTGGAAGATTTGAGCCTTCTAGTGGAAGAACTCGGTGAGCACACCGAAGTAGAGTCTATGGGAATTGAGGAAGAATCCGATGATTAAGATGAAGGAACCAAGGAATTGCAAGAATCCTATAATTCTCTTCTTTAGAAAACTGGAAAGTATGCTAGAGTGGCTAAGGTAGCCATCAGAAAAATAAAGAAAGCCGAACAGGACTACAAGAGTATACTCGTGAGGTACAAAGAAACGAAGTGTTAAGTTAAGGCGCTGAATGGAGAACTAACCAAGGCCTACTCCAGGATCAAGTTTCTTGAGCTTGAAGTGATTCAAGCTAATGCCAAAGTGGAGCGCGTTGCCTCCAAGAAACTTGACGAAGTGCTTGCACATCAAAAGCCTTTTTCTAACAAAAGTGGCTTAGGATATTCCGGAGAGAGTAGTTTAAGTGCCAATGTGTTCAAGGAGATGAAATTTGTTAAAGCTAAGGAACCAATGGTAGCAACTCCAAGTGTTGAGAATGCAAAAGTGGAGAAGAAGCCAAGTGGAATTACTCAAAAGGTTTCAACAAAACCTCAAAATCCATTTGTGGCCAAACCCAAGGCTAAAGGGAAGTCTCTCCCAAAGCCTTATAAAGGTCCTCAAGTTCAACACTTCTGCCACCATTGTGGAGTTCGAGGACACACAAGACCTAACTACTATAAACTTCACACATTAAAGAAAGCGAATTCTCAAAGGTTAAGAGGACAAGGGGAATTGGTGATGTGATGAAGATAATAGATACCATCACTTCTTGTTTGGCAAGCTTCAGCCAAAAGTTTGAGAATCACAGCTCCAGTACCCAATTCTCTAGGGATATCACCCTAAATGCAGTACACATGCATAAGCATAAGACCATGCCCATGCATTAACTCTTCCTAGATGATGTGACTTTGGTTGGTTGTTTGCTTATGTTTCTCCTTTTAGCATGTTTCTTTTTAAGTTTTTTTTGTACTTGTTCTTTTTGTTGATCTTACTTTTCATATTCTATTTTTGAGTATGTTGAAAAATTCAAAAAACCATAAAAAAGGAAAAATCTCTAAAAAGTTTGATCACTTGTGTTGTGTACTTCACATGTGAGTTTGGCCTAGTATCTTCGTACTAATGGCATAGTGCACATCTATCTTTGTGGGAAAAATCTTGACATCTATGTGTGACTGTTGTAAATTGATCTTCAAGCTTGTCATAGATGATTAGTCAATGGTTTTAATGGTTTTGATACATGCATAGACTTGAGCCTATATATTGTCCCACTCCTTTATGTTTTTGCTTTATAGCTTAACAAATGTCAAATCTCGAAAAGAGATAATGAGCTATAAAAGCCGTCACACATACTAGTATTTGACTAGAAAAAAGGGAAAGTGACTAATATTGAAATGTATGGTGCCCTAAAAGCTAAAGGCTTAATCTCAAAAATGAAATATCAAAAATTTCACGCATCGATCTCAAAATGAGATATATCGTTCATAAATGATCAAAAAGTTATGAGTTGAAAGAAGCCAAAAGTAAAGCTTCCAAGATATGTAATCATTTTCTTGTGGGAGGTCATATATGTTCATTTCTATAATTGAGATAGACCACTTAATTTAGTACTAGTTGTGTATGACTTGATTGAATTGATCATTGAAGCTTTACTCTAGACTAAGGACTATTCCACATTTGATACACACACAAAACACACAAGAGTTTTGTTCAATAAATACTTATTTCATTTGTGTGATTGTACATGTTCAAATGTGATGTGTATACTCAATTGCTTGTCGATCAAACCCAAAAAAGATTTTTGAGTATTTTATATATTTTTGAAAGTGTTTTTATGCTTTAGTATTTTGAGTTTTTGTTCAAATTGGATTTTTCATGTTTTTCATCAAAAACTCCTTCAGATACATTTTTGCAAGAAGCTCACGAGTAAGTTCTTCCCGCAGAAATGGGTTAGGCAAAGAATGAAAACACCAAATTTCAGACAAAAACTCTCGCGACTGTCTCGCGATTGTTTCACAAGAAATGACTACCCGCGAAGTTTTTTTGTGCTTCAGTGGCATTTTTCACAAATAACTTCGTGAGAAGCTAACCCACAAAAAATGTGTGTTTTCAGTTTTAAAGGGCTGATATAGATAGTTTTTCAAACTCAATTGTTTTTCCCTCACTTTGCCTCCCTTAAGCCTCTCTCTATCCTAATCCTATTTTCACTCAAAAACCCAACCAAATCTCAAGTGAAATCTAGTCAAATTCATCTCTAAGGTATGTTTATTCAATCTTTTCTCTTTATTTCCTTAGATTATGTAGAAAATTATAGGTTTTGCTTGAGTTGGGTTCATTTTTGAAAAATGGTTGGAAACTTTAAATTTTGTAAAAAAAAAAAAAAAAAAATCAATTTCTGGATTGGGCTTTGTCCCATTTGGTTTGTTTGTGTTTGTGTTGGCCCCTTGTGGCACTTTAACATGTATTTAGGCAAGATGCACACATGTTCATGCATTGTTTACATGCTAGTTGTGTTGGTGCACACCAAGTGTTTGATAAAATGTCCAAATGCCATTTTGGTGTTGTTTTGGACTGTAATGAGTACCAAACTTTGGGGATTACCATGATTATACATGTTTATCATGTTTTGATCTTTAGGGTTGACTCCAACAGTGAGAGATTCAAGACTCCCTCGAATTCTCAGACTTTCTCTAGCATTTTTAAGAATGCACCTACCGTAGTAGAACAGATTGTACGGTTTGACACCCTAGGATCCACTTTTATCCTTAGGATTGTTGCGGATAAAGATTGGGCAAATCTATTCGGAAACTTTGAGGATTCGGTTGATGAATTGGTTAAGGAGTTCTACTCGAATGCTAGATTCACCGGAGTTGAACTGGAGTGTTGGGTTCGAGGAAAGGATTTTATCATCACTCCAAACTATCTTTCAAAGATCCTTCACATCAATCGACTGGAAAATGTGGATATCTCTCCATATGATGACAGACTTCCTCCAGTGATATATGTTCTTCAAATTGTAGGAGCTAATCATGAGGTCTCAGCCAAAGGCACATCCATTGAAACTATGAAGTTTGGACCAGAACTAAAAACTCTCAGATTGATCATGTTCCCCAACCTTTATCCATTGACCAATACTGGATTCATCAATCTTGGAAGTGCACAGTTTTATGTGATCTCCTCACAGGAGCTTCGATTGATATTTGCGCTCACATTTTCCAAACTATTAGGAAAACCACAGGACGGACAGTGGCACAGATGTGTCTTCCTTTCTGTAGTCTTATCATGAAAATCATGGTATTTAAAGGAGTTCATCCACAAAATGATGGAACTATCCTACTTCTTCAATGCCCAATATCCTTGGTGTCTGTCCAAATGAGCAAAAGTCACTCTTCTATTGAACATGAAAAGAAAAATCCCTCCAAAACACCAAAGAGTGAATCTTTCCCACATGCCACTCCTTCTAGTCATCGCTCAGCTGCTTATACTACTCCCCAAGCATACCGAGACTACATCTCCTCACACTCCTAAATCGTAGTCTACTAGCACTCAGCTAGGACCATCTAGCTCTCATTCCAACTGGTTGTCTATTTTGATTGAGGGTTTGCATAAGCGTATTTCAGGCCTTGCTAATGTAATCTACTCCACCAACAACCAAGTTCATATGCATCTAACAACCATTGAGACACAGTTAGATGAGATTTAACACAAGCTGAGGAGAGTCTTTAGCTATTCATGCCAAGAAGAGGGAGAACAACTCACTATATAGTTTAGACGATATCATATAGTAAGGGGAAGAGCATCACAAGAAAGGGTGTGTGCATATTCAAAGGGGGATTTTTGTGAGCTTAAAAGGAGAAAGCTGACACATACTTTTGATAGTCTAACCATTGTTTGGCTAGTCTAGTTTATAGCTTATTAGTTTACTAGCTAGTTGAGTTTACAGTTTGTTAGTTTTCCTTTATAGTTTTTATAACTCTTGGATATTTACATTGCTTTATTTTAAAGCCTTTAAGTACTTTCGTTTTAAAACTTTTAGTTTATATTCAGTACTTTGTTTTTGTATCCTTGCTTTGTAGCGTTTTTAAGTACTTTTAGATTTTGTTGCATTATCTTTAATACTAGACACTTGTGCCCTTGTTTGATCCTGTATCCTTGATGCAAATACTTCTTGTATTTTGCATTGGTTGTTTGTTGGACATGCAATTGATTTTTTCTTTGCTCTTAAATTGCATTGTGTGTCTGGATGATCATTTACTAGTTAAATGATCATTGTAGTCATCTTTTAATGATTGCTCTTGGTTGATCAAGTTAAGCTTCATAGTTTATATCCTGTTTATTACCTTGATTGCATTTTACTTGCTCATATACGTATTGTGTATTCAACAAGTTTTGTTTGTGTATGAGTGTTTCAGGTTACAGGTGTATACGTGCAAGTGCTTCGCAGCTTCTAGACTAGGTGTGAGTGAGTTTTACCACTGTTTCGAAACTCATGTTTACATCTACAATCTGTTTTAGGAATTTTGTCACAGAATAGCCAAAGGAGGAGATTTTAAAGTTGTAATTTATAATTATTTTGTGTTGGCTGTAATTCCGTGCCAAATTTGGTTGTAATTTTGTTCAATTTTATACACCCTATATTTTATGTGGGATTTCATTGTATGGGTTGTGAGAGAGAGAAAGAGAGTGAAGACTTAAGACAAATTGAAAATCAAAGGAGTTTTTGTAGGTAGCTCACGAGAAGACTTCCCGTGAAGTGAAGCCATGTGCTCAGCACATAATTGGAATGGAAAGAGTCATGATAGATGGTGATAGTTGGTTTTCGTGAGTATTTCGCGGGTAAGGCCTTCCTGCGAGATACCTGAGAAATATTCTGGTTTGCTATTTTGTCATATCTGATACACCATCTCTTTTTCCACACTATATATACCCATATTACCCATTTATTGAGAGAAGTGCTTCTCAGAGAGAAAAACCTAGCCATTACCCTTGAGAGTTAGATATTGTCTTACCCATAATCCTCTACACAATCCATTGTGGTTTTCCTTAACCCCTACCTCTCCATATCCAAATTCTTGAGAGGTTGATAGCCCAAACACTTACCACCTATCTTGGGTGTAAAGTGAGGTTTTGGTGTTGCTGGGAAGCATTGGAAGAAGCTATTTGTTTGGTGGATGCAATCGTGCTGAATTGCGTGATCCGGAGAGCTAGAGAAGATAAGGCTTCATCAAATCAGTTGGTAGCAGGAGCTTGGAGGGCTTATGTACATGGGGTAGACTAGGCTTAGAGAGTCTTTTATTATTCGTGTAATCCAACTCATTCTCTAGTGGATCGATTTACCGCTTGGAGGGCGGCAGAGAGGTTTTTCACCAAGTTCTTCGATGTCCTCTTCCATAACATATCAGGGTGTTATCTTGTGTTTGCATTCTTCTTCCCTACTCTTTTAACTTTCATTTTAGTGTTGATATTTGATGAATATGGCTTAGAGTAGTTATATTGTTTGTTCACTTTCATTTACTCTATTTCGCACTTAGTTTAAGTTAAAGTAAAATCAGCTGAGCCGTAATTTTTAATTTTGAGGTCTAAACAGCTCGTGTTTTCACACAAATTCGAGCTTTTAAAATGGAACATCAATCTAAGTGTAGAAAGAAGCATTATCAATTGCAGTACCTTTGTCCACCAATTCCTTGCAATAGAAGTCCCATCTTCCAAACTTTGGTTGCTTCAAGATGATTTATTTTGAAATAAATCAGCGTGAGAGTTGTTGGCAACTATAATCAAACACTTTGTAGGCAATCCATTAATAAACAATCAACACTCTTAGATGACTACCAAAGGCTTTCTATGGGAATTTAATTTAACACTGTGGGCTTTCAAGGCTTACTGGTTGAATCTCTAATACTCACACTATCTATTTCCCTGTATATATATATATATTTTTTCTTGGAACCTAAGCCACTGCATTGGCTTGGATCATTCCCATGTTATACTTTTCATATTTTTTATTTTTTATTTTTTTTTATAGTAATACAATTTTTTCCTTTTCATCAAATGATAATAATAATAATAATAATTGAAACTGAATTTAACTCCCAACTACATAAACAAATTAAAATAGAGACTCACTTAAATAGCAAGTTCCATTCAATTACACACCATATGAATTTATTTCTATTTTTTAAAAGAGAATCCTTATTGGTTCTTCCATTGACATTATTTAGAAACACCCTACCCTGTGGTGAAGTTTGAGACTTCCCCTAAAGTATTTCAAATTATTACCATTCTTCTACATTTTAGCAAATAATTTTTTGTATCAAATTATAAGTTTTTATTTTTTATTTTTTTTAAGTAAATAATTTTATTAGGAAAGGAAAAGAGAGGAAAAATTAAAAGATGTATACACTCCCATTTCAAAGAATACAAATCAAAGTGAAATAAAGTTTTTTAATATTATTATTATTATTTTTTTGGGATAATTTAAAGGGAAATAGAGTTGGAAAAACTAGATAAAAGACAACAAAGGGATGCTGCTTCAGTTAATTCTTCACAACACATGGTCCACATAACACATAATGGCATAGCTCCCATAAGTTATGTCATTTTCCATAAGTTACTGGTTATTATTGAAGCAGACATTTATGTAAGTTTTTTTGTTTTTGTTTTTCTTTTTTTAAATCACATAACGAGGAATCTTGTAGGGATGTAAAAGTTTTTATCACATATGTAAGGTTATTACTAAAGCATATATTTATGTAAGATTTTATTTTTAAATCAGATAATGAGAAAACTTGTAGGGATGTACAAGTTTTTATCACATTTGTGTACCTGATATTCAATGAGGACAAACATGAAGCATGAGAGAAGGATTGTATGTAGTATTTTGCATAAAAGGGAGGAATTGGCACTTCAGTAGATGTATTAACAATTCGCCTACTTCTACTACTACTTTGGGCTTGGCTTTTTCTCAAACACCTTCTATACATAAAGCAGCAAATAGGTTTAAGTCCCTACCAAGTGAGCAAAAACAAACTTACGATGTGGCTGAGGACCATTCTAAGCAGTAGGAAATAAACAGAAGTAACCAAACTTGATAGGCCAAGAATATATTGACCCCTTTTAATAAATTAATTGATTAATTAGCCAAGTTTATTAATTAATCAAATTAACATGCAAAGTGCATGATAGCACAAAAAAATCACCAATTAAAATTTATGAATGGGTAAAACTTACATGGCAAAAACCCCACTAGGTGATTTTAAGGTCACCGCTCTCGAGAATCCACTATTATCAAAACAAGCGGCTACAAGTAAAGGAATCCTAGTACCTTATACCAACCTATAGTTGAACCCTTACCTTAATACCCAATTGGACTTGTTTTGTAGTGACAATCTCTCATTTTCAATGCACGGCTCCCAGTACATGACTAACCAATTATGCAGATCCCAGTACACGACTTAATCACCAACTTGAGAAGGATGTTGGTTGAAAAATTCTTCAGTTCATCACACGATGAAGATCACGAAGTTGCTTGGTCACAAAACCCTATGGTGTACAAACACAACAACTTCTTGAAGAGAAAGAAGAACTAGGGCAAACTAGGTTTCTGGTCACACTTCTTCACACTTGTGGAATTATGCTCGTGCAACTGTGCATAATCTTTTTCGGCCCTTAAAATAATCCTTATATATGTTTAGGGTTGTGAGAAAAGAAAGCCCAAACGTACATTCACTGATTGGGTGAAAATCAGCTTGAAAAACTGAATTTCATAAACCTCGATAGATACCATCTATTGAGCTAACTGTCGAGGCATAGGCTTTAGCAGCTTTTAAACCTCGATAGATCCTAGCTGTCAAGTTTTAAAATCTAACAATTTCTCACTTGATTCTTGGACAGACTTGCATGGCTTTAACACTTGAACTTGAAACCTTATTTCTTGAAGCATTAAACACATTCTAGATCTACCCAATTACAAGTAAAATGCGTTTTGTCAAAGGATTAGCCAATTACAAAAAATGTTGAAATATGTTCCAAACATCAAATCACATATGTCCTAAAAATCCCCCCTTTTGGAAATCTGTAACAAAGCCACAATAACCAAATGAACATATGAGAGTAGTCATAATACACAACTCATATTCACTTGTTGAATACTATAAAATTTATCCTAACATAAACTCTTGAAAAACTTTGCAAGAAGAGAGTTTATGGCAAGTAGGCTTTGACAACCTGTATTTCTGAAACACTTTAAACAAAACTCATTAAGGCATCTTAGTGTAAAACAAAAATAATAGATTGCATACAATTAATAAGAAACATGTGTGTTAAGAAAGAAATAAAACAACACATGTAAAGATATGTGAGAGAACATATATCAATATATATAAACCAAATATAAGTAGAATGTATGTCAAAATGGTCACAAGACCAATATACCAGATATAATGTATCTAAAATAGAAAGAAAAGAAAAGATACACACAAGTCCTCATTACATCCCTTAATATACACTCCCCCTATCTCCTAAACTAACCCTCCTCCTATGAGTATGACTACTCTCATCTCAAAACTACTTCCCCTTTTTGTCATGAGTGATAAAGGGCAAGTAAATTAAGTAGACATCTCATCATCACTAGGTGAGCCATCATCATCATCCTCAGCATCATTAGCATTGTTGGAGCCATCATTATCCTCATCTTTAGAAGCTGGCAGAAATGGAGAGGAAGCCACTATGAAACCACCCATCACAGCCTGTCGTTGCGTGATATGACCAACACGGGTGTTCACCTAACACAACTCATCGCTAAGAGTGTCAAGGCAAGCATCTATGTGCACAAGCTGTGCCATAATGGCCTCAAGTGTCACTCCACCTACTGAAGAAGAAGGAGCAGAGGTGGATAGAATGGTAGAAACTGGAGGAACTGCCATCTGCATATGGGGCTACCTCAAGCGAAGCTGTACAAGACTCTGCTTCACCGTAGTGGCATCAATGGCACACATATATGAGAAGAAGGGAGACTCAGGCTAGGAGACAGAAAAATGGCGAAGAAGTCTCGTGATAGCAGAAGGAAAAAAATGAGCTTATCATGAGTTGCCATGTCCTTATAGACATCTATAAGGGAGAGTATAAAGTGTAAAGGAAAGTCGATATAGATATCCTCAATGAGGGACAACAAAAATCGAGCACGAGGCTCTGTGATAGTGTTATAGTGAGACAATGAATGAAGAACAAATGTCATCACCATGTTTAGGAATCTCGGACCTTTAGTAAAGGCCGAGCAAGGGGTGTTTTTACCGTCACCCCAAGATGATGGTGTCTCACAAAACAGAGACGCAAGTTCATCTTTGGACACTGTCCTCAAATGCGCATAGCCAGGGTAGTCAGAATGCGCTACCCTAGGCATATGTAGTACCTCAGAAACAATATCCGGAGTAACTACCATGCGTATACCTCGAGCATGAGTAGAAAACAAAGGTATAGAATAATCAAATCCGCCCATATTGGAGTAGAACTCCTATATGATTATGGAAGGGCGCATGACCAGGACGCCACAAAGTGACTCCTAACCCCTACTATGGATGACAGTGGGTAGGTTAGTGTTAGAGAAGTTTGACAAAATGACTTGGTATTCTGAATGAATGCCACATCGTGAAAAGTTCTCCAAGAAGTCCGATTTGGCCAGCTCATCATGGAACCGGACGTGAGAGGGAGTGGGGTCAGATGGAGAAGAAGAAGAAGATGCCCTAGAACGAAGAGGGTTTCAAGACAGAGTAGATTTACGTTTAGGTGCCATGACGCAACTAACGTAAGAAACAGAGAGAGAGGGAGAGAGAGAGACAATCAGAAAATCACCAACAAGATACAATATAACAAGTATAGAAACTTGAAGGTACGTGTGCACGAAAATGCATGTGTGACATGCAAATATAGTTACATCATGGGCTCAACCCAATCCAAACCTAACAGCACATAGCAGCTCAACAAATATAGCACACATCTATAATGCATGAAAATAGAGTTATAATGCAAGTGTGATGCAATGCATGAAGTTATTTGATCATATACATATAATCTAACCCAAAAATTTCACCAAAACTTCATCAATTTCAAAAAAACTCCAAAAGTTTTCAAAAAATCCCTAAATCTAGGTCAAAATGCATGAAATGTATGATTAAAGGCTAGAAAAGAGATCATACCTATGAAAAATGCAATGAAAAGACCAAAGAATGAGTAGGGAGGATAAAGAGGTTGAGTGAGAAGAGTTTGGGAATGTGAGAGAAGTCTATCTATCGAGAGAGATCAAAGAGAAATGAGACAGAAATCATGAAGCGCGTATATATAGAAATCGCATAAAGCTTGATCGATCAAGAGCTATCGAAAAGCTATCAAGCTTTAAAAATGCGCCTTATAGCTATTGAACCAACTATTGAGGATCTAACGAGAGGTTTTCTCTACAAAGAAGCTCAATGGATCGAGGTAGCTACTGAGCATCTATGGAGGAGACAGAAAGTTTCTTGAATAATCGAACTAGCTATCGAGAGCTATCAAGAATATGATAAGAAAAAGCTAAAGGGTCTCGATAGATAGCCATCTGTTGATAGCTATTGAGAAGCTATCAAGATTGCTTAAAGAAAAACACAAACATGAATGCAATTAAGTATGCTACTCAACCAAAAATCCAAAAAACATTTTAAACTCTCAAAAACATCTCTCAACACAAAAAATGTTAAGCATATAGATCCCAAAACACACACACACACACTAAACAAGTCTAACGAATTTTATATTTTAAAAACAAGTCAAAATAGTTTAGTGAGCATACATTAACACAAGTATTCCTTGTGATGACCACATCACATTGTACTTGCACATGTATCAAGAGTAGCAAAGAATATTACGTGTTGTGTGTGAAGAACATCGGAAGATTGCTTAAGTGTCTACATGTTATGACGATTTAAGATATGAGAAAATCACTTTAATTCACACACAATAATAACTATTTGATGGAGACTATCACCTTCGAGGTACATCCTATAACTCCCACATCTCCTAGAATACACGCTTGCAATCATATATAAAGCATTTTGATTCTTTTTGCTTTTTATTTTTCTTTGCATGTTTTTCTTTTAAGCAAATCATGCATGGGCATATAAGAGAGAGAAAAGAAATACCCAATGATGTTAAACTTTTGACATTGCACTTTTGCTATGCTGAAGCATACAGATGTTGTGAGATGCTTATTTATGCCTTTCTCTTAGGTTTTTTTTAGTCATTCCCGTCAAAAAGAGTGATACGTGTGTTAAGTAAAAGAGATTACTTAATCTTACTCATCACAAACATGAGCCACAAAACTCACTTGCTTAGCTGCGCATGGAGATACTCATCTAAGATACAAAAGATACAAAGTTTAGAAAACTTTGTTTCAATGGCCATCCAAGGTACACAAGTACCAATGTACACATACACACACTATTTTTGTATTTTTCAATTTTTATTTTTTATTTTTATATGAAAAAAAAAATAAAAGAAAACTGAAAAGTAACCAAACAAAAACATGTTAAATAAAACAAAGCAATGCATAAAACTAGACCGACTCAAAACATAAAAGGAAAACACACAAGTAATGCAAAACCAAAAACAAGAAGGGGAGAGAGAGAATAAGCTACAAAATCACTTGGAGCCCTTTTCCTTCCACATCTTGGAAGAACCAATCTGTTTAACAAACCTTTGATCTGACGGTGAGGGGGAAGAGTTAAAACCGTTCAAGTTTGAAAGGAACATGAAGGCTTTGAGAAGATCTTCGAGAGGAGCAAAAGAGGATAGAAGCTTATTCTGGTCTCCCGATGTGAACATATTGTTGCTCTTTTGAGTGGCTAACAACTTATAGCAATTAGGTTGAGTATGTCCAGCTATGCCACAGTGATGACAAAAATGCTGCTTTTCCTATTTAGGCTTCTGGTTATTTCCCTTCTTAGCCCTAGAGTTCTTAATCTCTTTCTCATCAAGCTTAGGAGGTGCTCCTAAGATAGATTTACCCTTGTCTATGTTCTCACTAGCTAATTCATTCTTAAAATTACTGTTCTCAGTTTCAACATTATTAGCATGAGGAATGAAAACAGTGGTACTAGTAGAAGCAATAATAGAAGAAGAGAAATCATACTCAAAACCGGTTCAATCGAAAGTAGATTTTTGAAGACTGAGCATCTCATTGAGCTTTGCGCTTGAAGTCCTTTCCACTGAGCTCTGACTTGGAACACTTCTACCTTAAGCTTCTTAGTCTTCTCAGCTAAGAAATTATTCTCAAATCTCAAGGCTGCAATAGTCTGATTGGCTTTATCAAACTTTGTAAACACTTCTTCTTGCTCAAGCTCCACATCACTAAGCTTCTTGGTGGCCAACCTATACAAATTCTCATGCTTTTTCAGAGACCTTGTATAACTTTGCATAGGCCGTATGGATGTCATCTTGTTCATCCATCTTCTTAAACTTAAATTCCACCAATTCCTCTTCTTCATCAACATCTTCAATAATCACTTTAGTAGGATTTATAGTGGCAGTGAAGGCATTCAGGATTTCATCATCCTCATTATCAAAATCATCCTCAAGCTTAGTGTCGTTCAACGTAGCAGCAAGTGCCTTGCTCTTCCCAATGGTCTTGTGATACGTAGGGCACTCTTGTTTCATATGACCGAAACCTTGACACCCATAGCATTTTGGTCCTGAGGGAATAATGTACTGACAGCCATCCCTAGTATCTTTCTTCCCTTTGTCTTAACTCTTAGACTAAGAAGAACTCGACTATCTACGGTCCTTGTCGAAGCCCTTTGTATTGGCATTCTTCATAAAGTTCTTGAATTACCTGATGATGTAGGACTTTATCTTAGAATCTTCATCATCAGAAGACTCATCAGTATCACTGCTATTGGCCTTCAATGCCATGCTCTTGATCTTACTCGATTTCTCGATCCTTGTCAAACCCAACTCATAGGTCTGCAAATTTCCAACTAGCTCAGTCAAAGGAATTTTTGTCAATGTCCTTTAATTCCTCAATGACAGTGATCTTGGCATAGAATCTCTCGGGTAAATATCTGAGCACCTTTCTCACAATCTTGGGTTTAGGAATGATTTCCTCAAGATTAAAAGCTAAATTCACTATGTCCTTGACCTTGGCATAGAACTTATCGAACGACTCATCCTCCTTCATCTTGATCTCTTCAAAGCTTGTAGTGAGCCTCTGAAGCTTTGAATCCTTAACAGTCTTGGTTCCTTCATAGGTTGTCTAGAGAATGGTCCATGCTTCCGTAGCTGTTTTAGTTGAGGATATCTTTTTGAACTTCTCATTCGTGACTGCACTGAATAAAGCATTCAATGCCCTGCTGTTGAAGTTTGTTGCCTTAATCTTAGCATCATCCCAATCAGCCGGTGCTTCCATTGGCTTAGTCCAGCCAATCTCTACAACTTGCCACACCTTCTCATCTAAAGACTGCAAGAAAGTTCTCATGCGTACTTTCCGGTATGCATAGTTAGTGCCATTAAATAAATGGAGTATAATAAGAGATTGTCCTCTATCCATGACAAACAAGGGTCAATGGATCATGAAAGCTCGAAAACGTGTTGAAAAAAACAAGAGCTGTTTAGACCCCCAAATTAAAATTACGGCTTGGTTGATTTTACACTAACTTAATACAAGTGCGGAATAGTGTAAACACAAGCGTATAAACAAGAAACTACTCTAATTCATAATTAAAGCAACATAACAATAATAATGAAATTAAACAAGAGTAGGGAAGAAGGATGCAAACACAGAAAACACTGAAACGTGTTCTCGAAGAGGAAACCGAAGAACTCGGCGAAAAACCTCTCCGCCGCCCTCCAAGCGGAAATCAATCCACTAGACAATCAGTTCGGATACATGAGTAAGCAAGAGACCCTCCAAGCCTAATCTACCCGATGTACCTAAGCCCTCCAAGCTCCTACTCCAACAAGGCTTCTCGGGACCGTGTCTTGTCTTAGTTCTCCGGATCCCGCAACAAACTCCATGTTGCATCTGCCATTCCAGGCTTCTTCCAATGCTTCCCAGCAGCACCAAAACGTCACTCAACACTCTCAAAGGGTGTGGTAAGTGTTTGGGCTATCAACCTCTCAATGGTGTGGAAATGGAGAGGGAAGGGTTGAGGAGATACCACAAGCAATTATATAGAGAAAGGTGGGGATGACAATCTCTAATTCCAAATGTGTTTGGCTAGGGTTTTCTCTCTGAAGCATTCCTCAACATTTGTGGGTAATGAGGGTTTATATAGGATAGGTGCAAAATGTGTGAGTCAGTCAGTACAGGCTGG
>NW_027070001.1:333278-343990 GCF_002906115.3 Quercus suber
ATTTTGGCCCATTTAACGTCAGAATTCGGACTTTTGGTAAACTACAAAGTTGTAGCCCTTTAAGTTAACTTTCCAGCCCAACTTGAATCATCTCGATTGGATATCTGAGCCCAAAGTTATGCTGAAAATACTAACTGATGTGCAGGCTGGAATCCTAATCCGAATTGGACTTGGATTTTGTACAAAATTCCATTGACTCCTTGCTCTTCTCATTCCTTCAAAGCACAAATGAATAGATAAATATAAATAAAAAAAATCAAATCAAATCAAAAGAAATAAAGGAAAACTAACAATTTTAATAAATAAGAGGATAATAAAAATCATGTAAAAATTACACTTATCAATTTGTTTACGAATGGAGAAAACCTATATGACAAAAACCCCACTGGTGATTTGAAGGTCACCACTCCTGAGAATCAACTATTATCAAAACAAACGACTACAAGGAAAGGAATCCATGTACCTTATACCAACCTATAATTGAACCCTTACCCCAATACCCAATTAGACTTGTTCTGTAGTGGCAATCTCTCATTTTCAATGCATGACTCCCAGTATGTGACTAACCAATTGCATGGATCCCAGTATGTGCCTTGATCACCAACTTAAGAAGGATGTTGGCTGCAAAGTTCTTTAGTTCATCACATGACGAAGATCATGAAGTTGCTTGGTCACAAAACCCTATGGTGTACAAACACAGCAGCTTCTTGAAAAGAAACAAGAACTAGGGCAAATTAGGTTTCTAGTCACACTTCTTCACACTTGTAATTATGCTCTTGTGCAATTGTGTGTGACCTTTTTTCAGCCCTTAAAATAATCCTTATATATGTTTAGGATTGTGAGAAAAGAAAGTCCAAACATACATTTACGGATTTGATGAAAATCAGCTTGAAAAACTTAATTTCATAAACCTTGATAAATAGCGACCTATTTAGCTAGCTGTCATGGCACGGGCTTTAGTAGCTTTTAGACCTCAATAGATCCTAGCTATCGAGCTAACTGTCAAGCTTTAAAATCTATCAATTTCTCACTTGATTCTTGGATAGACTTGCATGGCTTTAACACTTAAACTTGAAACCTTGTTTCATAAAGCATTAAACACATCCTAGATCTACCCAATTACAAGTAAAATGTGTTTTGTCAAATGATTAGCCAATTACATAAATTGTTGACATATTTTCCTAACATCAAATCACATATGTCCTAACAAAACCAAAATTGATGGCCTTTTTGTAAAAGAAGCAAGATGCAAACTAACACCAAAGTTGACATTCATCAAGTATTAATGTGTGTCTGTGTGTGTATATATATATATATATATTTATTACAAACCACTTATTATCAATTTATCATCAATAATAAGATCAAATTCAAAATCCAAAAATCAAGGCCTTCAAAGTAGAAAGGAACCTAAATACCTAACTTCCCATACAACAGTAGCTACTTCATTAATTAAGTCGAAGACAACAACCCAAACTATCCAAACCCCAATTTTGGTTCAAAATCGAGATGGAAAAATAAATTTCCCACCTTAAAAAATTCAACAACCCAAACCAAACAAAACCCTAACTCATACACAGAGACAAAAATTTACAGAGTTATACCTCTTCGGTATGAGCAAAGTAGCTGAGGAGGTAATTCTCTTAATCCTTAGGGGCTTTAAGCTTCCAAAGCTTTTTCTAGCTAACATCAGTTTATGGTTGGGGAATCAGTGAGTTGGGTTGCAAGATGGTAGGCAGATTTAATGGAGAATTTTCCATTGGGTTTAGTGGTCTCGGGGTGGGAGGATGGGGAGATAAGAGATTTTGCAATTTGGGGGAAGGAGTAGAGTAGAGTAGAGATGCGCTTTGAGTTTTTGATTTTCAAAGTTGGGGAGAATAGTTATAGGGTTTGATTTCCAAAACTTGGGAGAAATTTTAGCTAAAATTTCATGTTTGAATGAGAAGTTGAAGCGTTGCACAATATGCTTTTAGGATTTTAGCTTCTTTTTTTTTTTTTTAAGTTGAAATTTGTTTTTTCTTTTTTAATAATGCTAACGTGTAAAATTTTAGAGAGAGTAGAGGCTTCGGTTATATATACATATATAATTAATGATCGAAGCTTCAATGCTTTAACTGTTTAGTTACTACTACAGAATTGGCACACACATTTTCACAAACACCTACCTTACATAATTATAAACTATCACAGGGACTTCAAAATTTCAAATAATTTACCACCAATATAAACAAATAACATCTTCCCGAATAATAGGAATTCAATTTTAACAACCAACATGAAAACCCAAAAACCACAGCCCAAAATGTCATTGAAAAAATCAACACAAATATGATTGAATATTTACACATCTCACTGGTAGTGACCAAGAAATGAAGCAAAAAGAGAGCTCTGAGTTCTTCGCCACCATTTCCATCACCTAGTTCTTCGCTGCCACCGTTGCCTAGGTTCAGGAGGTGACCTAATGGTCTATCTAGGTTCAGTTTGAGCCAAGGGGTTTGGGTTAGTGAGGTTTGGGTTCATGGGGTATGGGTTAAGGAGGTCAAAGCCTCAGAGATTTTTTCGTGGTTCTTTGTTTTTTTTTTTTTAGAGTTTGGCCTAAACTGTGACGTTTAGGTTAGAGGTTTGTTTTTTAAGTTTAGGCATGAAAAGATGTAGTTTTGACTGTGCCAAGTTTTAACTTGGTCATCACTGAAACTACGTAGTTTTGGGGTTGATTTGGCAAAAATGAAACATGTCAACATGGTGATGTGTTAGTTAACCGTAGAAACTAACTGTGGGGGGTGAATTGCTAATGGAATCAAACTTCAGGGCGTAAAATCGAGTTTTTGAAATGTTAGGGGTGTAAAATCCAATCAACCCCAAACTTTAGGGGTATAATTTGCAATTTACCCTAATTTTTATCATGTATATTAGTAATGAGTTTCAATAAAAATATATTAAACAATATGTAACCATTTTTTTGAGGTTGCACTTCCATAAAAATAGAGTTAAAACTTCTTATTGGAAACATGAAAGGAAAAGTTGTTTAATTTAAGGATGAATATAAACAATTCTAACCCAAATATTGGATACAAAAATGTTGATATAACTATTAGAAACTTTCATATATAGAATGAATTCCACAATCATGAAAATAATAATAATTTTTCGGATCACAATTGGACAAAGTTATATGGGGAAAAAAAATGAACATCACCTACTAATTGATTCTCCGAACAGTAGAAAAAAAAATCACCCACTAATCAAAACACCAAAAAACATATATATTTGCACTAACATCAAAATAATAACAACAATTTCTAGACAATAAAAATACATAAATCAATCTTTTGTCTTAAATAATGTTCAATCTTTAATTCAATGTGCAAAAAATAATAAGTAAAATGAAATTATTAGAGAAAATAAGAGAATAAGGTTAGAGATTAATATTATAGATGTCCATGTGTGGGTATGTGAGAAAGAGAGAGAGAGAGGGGGGGGGGGGGGGGGGTTAACATACCCATTCTCAATGGAATCCCATACGGACTCATCTATAACACACAAAAAGCCATCTATGGACCTTCCAAAATGCATAATTACTCCCATCAAAGAATGGTGGGGCATTAAGTGATTGTGATCAATCTATCACAAGAGGTCAAGGATCACACTCAAGTAATTGAACCACAGCGAGTGTACCCGCTCTGATACCAATTGAAAGTTTGAAAATGTGTGAAAACACAAGAGCTATTTAGACCCCCAAATTAAAGTTCCGACTCGATTGATTTTACTCTAACTTAATACTAAGTGCGGAAAAGAGTAAATGCAATGGGATAAACAAACAAACTACTTTAACCCATAATCATTATAACATAGCCATAAAATGAAAGGTAAAAGAGTAGGGAAGAAGAATGCAAACACAAGATAACACGCTAATGAGTTATCGAAGAGGAAACCAAAGTATTTGGCATAAAACATCTCCGCCACCCTCTAAGTAGTAATCGATTCACTAGACAATCAGTTGGGATACATGGGTTAGCAAGAGACCTTCCAAGCTTAATCTACCTGATGCACCTAAGCCCTCCAAGCTCCTACTCTAACAAGGCTTCTCAGAACCGTGTCTTGTCTAGCTCTCCAAATCCTGCAATACGCCTGATTGCATCTGCCAAAGCCTGGCTTCTTACAATACTTCCTAGCAACACCAAAACCTCACTAAACACTCTGAAAGGGTGTGGTAAGTGTTTGGGCTATCAATCTCTCAATGGTATGGAAATGGAGAGGTAGGAGTTAAGGAAAATTCATAAGCAATTGTGTAGAGAATTATGGGTATAACAATCTCTAACTCTCAAGGTTTGTGGTTAGGGTTTTCTCTCAGAAGCATACCTCAACATTTATGGGTAATGTGGGTATATATAGTGTGGGTACAAATAGTGTGTATCAGAAATGTCAACCTGGCAAAACAGAATGTTTAACAGGTGTCTCACGGAAAACATTACCCGCGAGATACTTGTGAAAACCAATTGTCTACATCTTGTCTTGACTCTTCGCATTCCAGTTATGTGCAGGGCACATGCATCATTTCGCGGGAAGCTTACTCGCGAGATACCTGCGAAAACACTTCAGTCTTCAATTCGCCTTGAGTCTTCACACTCTCTCTCTCTCACACACAACCCTTACAATGAAATCCCACATTAAATACAGAGTACAAAAGATTGAACAAAATTACAATCAAATTTGGCACGGAATTAAAGCCAACAAAACACATAGTTGTAAATTACGACTTTACACTTTGTAAACTCAAAATTTTAGTTCGTAGTTAGTAAAGAAATTGGGTATTTCATCTATGAAGACTATAATATATCAACTAAGATGATTTATCTTAATCATGGAAGTGGAGACTTCTAGTTAATATGTTGATACGTTTTAAGAGTTAAGACATATTGAATTAGATCGCTGTGAGATTAATTATAATATCAACTGTCAAATGAATAATAAATCTCACAACTTCTATTTCCATGAACTCTTAATCCTAAGAGAATAATTGACCTAATCTTGGAGTGTAAGTTGATTTGATATATCAGGAGTGAGATCTAAAGTAATGGTCAAAACCTCAGTATGTTGGGTAGCCACATTTAGTGTTGATGGAATATATATTCTCAAGATGAAAGTCATAGTCTCCTAACTAAGATATAAAATATTTCCTTGAGATAAGTTTAATGGGTTCGGTTATTCAGAGAGTTAAACCTAACCACTTTAGTAAGAAGTTACTGAGTATATATTTATGAAATTGGATTTTATAAATATATGATGAATAACCTTAAAAGATTAAACCTGGTACTTAAGGATTAAGATGTAGTAATCTATAAAGTGACAGTCTTCATTAATGACTTTGTATTACTACAAATATTTTATGAAAGAGTTGCATGTACAATAAAGTCTTGGAATATAATTTATTAATAAGGCCTAGAGTGCAATTATTTTATATAGTGGTATTAAATATAATTAATGGTAACTTTGGACTTGTAAAAATTGACAAAAAAGGCCAAGGCCGATTGGAGCTAGTGTCTTATTTGCTCCTTTTTGGTCCTACTCCAAGCCACATACTAAAGCCCAATTGGAAAGGCCTAAAAGACTAGACCAATTAGATAATCAGTTATAAGAAGAGTAACATACAGAATTTAGTAGGAATATGAAATGGTATGTATGTGAGTGTTGGACACTCTTTCATTCTCTCTTGAACATACACATATAACTGATTGAGAGACCACACTTCTTGGGCATCAAGTGGAATTGGAGTGAAGATTAAAAGTGTTCTCAACAACTTCTGATCTTTAGTTTTGAAATTCACCACACAAAGGTACACTCTCTTGTTCTTATATTCTGAAATTTACATAGTACATGTTATCAATTACAAATGAACTAGATCCATTAATTTTCCGCTGCATATGTTTTGTATGCGATACAAATATGTATTTTTTTCCATCAATTCTCAATAAATTGAGTTACTGTCGAGCTATCTATTGAGCTTCACATTGATTCATGTCGTTAATACTTGAGTTGAATAACATGTTTCTTGAAGTACTAAATCCATCTTAGATCTACCAAATTACAAGTAAAGTGCATTTTGTCAAAGGATTAGCTAATTACACAAAATATGACCATACCATGTTTTTTATTAGAAAGAAAATAGTAGGTTTGAGAGAAAAATTCAATATCAGTTTTTCCTTAGAAAGAAAACAATCAGTTTGAGAGAAAAATTCTACGTCTTTATTTTATTAGAAAGAAAACAATAAACTTGTAAAGAAATCTCTAGATCTGTTTTTTATGAAAGAAAAACATGAGATTTTTGGAGAGAACTTTAGATCTGTTTTTTCTTATTAATAAACCACAAGATATTTTGGAGAAAACTCTATATCTATTTTTTTTTTATGAATAGAGAAAAACAGATTTGAAAAAAATAAAAATAAAAATAAAAGAAAGAAAAGAAAAAGAGTTGTAGATTCATAAAGAAAACTTCGAAAACTCATCTTAGATCTACTTAATACATGAATCATACTAATCATGTGATGAATAGGTTAGTCATGAATATATAAGGGAATGACATGAACAAACTTAAACAACCATGCAAAATAAACAAGTAAACCATCATGATATAGAAAGAAAGAAATTCATAAACTAACTATTTACTTGCATGAATGATTAAAAAAAGGGGAATTACTTTAGAAAACTGAGAGAATAGATCTCTCTGAGATCTAAAGAATTGTCACTTAACAAAAAAGAAAATCTTAAAGTAAAACTTCCAGAATTTATTTAATATTAAGGGGAAGAGGGTTGTTGAATGTTAGGAGGTCTCCTGTATTTATAAAGGTGTTAGTTGCTTGAAAAATAACTCAGATCAGCTTAACAAATAAGCAAAAAAACATAAGGGGAAAATCCTAAAGAAAAGAAAAAGAAAAAAGATTTGGATAAGAACTAAGTTGATTTTTCATATTTGAACATGTTTTAGTATTTTGACTATATCTCTCGACTGGCTTAAGTTGATATTTTGACAGTAAAAGAAAATTTGATTCCCTACAACCTTGCCGAAAATAGTCTAGTTCGAATTTTGAAGTTCACTATGCCAAAAGTGCCTAGGAATGTGAATCTGAAAACTGCTACTTGATTAGCACGTTTTTGAAGTGTTTTTCAAGTCTAAAACAACATTTGGATGAATTTTAGAGTTATTTTCAAGATAAAATTCATCCCAAAGTGATAATTAGGATTTTTAAAATAATTATTTTGAAGATAATTATACCAAAAATCTAATTACCTGCGGTCTTTAAATATTATCAGCTTTTTTGTTTTAATCCCATGCAACCAATCACTTTTCAATAAAAATATTCCACTAATCACAGAAATTCATTTAATTAATTTTAATTGTTAACCAATCAAAATTAACTTCAATTAATCATGTGTAATTAGTTCCACCCAAGTGAATTTATGTACACCATTCAAATTTGATCTTGTGATATCTTTTGATTCGACTGCCCGATTTGTGAACCGAATGTGTCATTGTGATCGTTAGAACCTCAAGATCATTTTCATGATATGTGACGAATGACTTAATGAATGAAATGCAATCATGATTTTGTGGGTACTTAGAATGTTTATTTGGTCATTTTTCAAGGTTAAATTATGGGTGCGAAATTAAATGTCTATGGGGGTCAAACATAAAACATGAGAGAAAGACTTTAAGACCACACACTTAGCCACTAGGGTACTCCAACGTATTATGTTTTTTTTTTTTTGGAGGAACATATTATGTTAAATTAGGCTTATTAAATAAATATATATATATATATATATGTTAATAGCCTAGTAACATTGATTTAAAAAAAAAAATAGCCCCACAACATTAATTTATTATTAAAAGACAAAAATAAAAATAAAAACCATATAAAAAATTAAATAGGTTATTGTGGACCCTGGCTTTGGGTCCTTGGAGACGTGATTCTATATGCTTGTGTTTATAGGATAAGGTGTGTGTGTGTGAGAGAGTCCTTTTTTCTTATTTTTATTTTAAGAGTCGCTACCAACCATTAGTTTTGTATTAGGTGTGATTAGTCACTTATGGGTCAAATTCATTTTAAATTACCTAATTAACTAAACCAATTTTAAGGGTTTATTGATTAAGGTAAACATAAAGTCTCAAGCCAAAGGATCTTGGACTCGAAAGTTCAATTACATGTGGAGAAAGTGTTAGGCTCCGCACACCGCCTATCCAAAGGATAGTACCCCATTTTAATTTATTTCAAACGTTATCTTTTTAGTGAAAAAATTAGATACTTGGCATTTTGATTTTCAAAAAAGGTTTTATACAAACAACACACACACACACACACACGTGTGAGTACTTATTTACATATAATATAACATGTGAATATTTACGTCAAAGAATATTTACAATCAAAGCATGTGAAATATATATATATATATATATAGCATGCAAAAGCTAAATTTAAATTTGTTTCACAATTGCATTTTTGTTTTTGTTCTCCACTATTAGAGGTACCACCCCCCCCCCCCCCCTCTCTCTCTCTCTTTCTCACATACCCACACATGGACATCTATAATATTAATCTCTAACCTTATTCTCTTATTTTCTCTAATAATTTCATTTTACTTATTATTTTTTGCACATTGAATTAAAGATTGAACATTATTTAAGACAAAAGATTGATTTATGTATTTTTATTGTCTAGAAATTGTTGTTATTATTTTGATGTTAGTGCAAATATATATGTTTTTTGGTGTTTTGATTAGTGGGTGATTTTTTTTTCTACTGTTCGGAGAATCAATTAGTAGGTGATGTTCATTTTTTTTCCCCATATAACTTTGTCCAATTGTGATCCGAAAAATTATTATTATTTTCATGATTGTGGAATTCATTCTATATATGAAAGTTTCTAATAGTTATATCAACATTTTTGTATCCAATATTTGGGTTAGAATTGTTTATATTCATCCTTAAATTAAACAACTTTTCCTTTCATGTTTCCAATAAGAAGTTTTAACTCTATTTTTATGGAAGTGCAACCTCAAAAAAATGGTTACATATTGTTTAATATATTTTTATTGAAACTCATTACTAATATACATGATAAAAATTAGGGTAAATTGCAAATTATACCCCTAAAGTTTGGGGTTGATTGGATTTTACACCCCTAACATTTCAAAAACTCGATTTTACGCCCTGAAGTTTGATTCCATTAGCAATTCACCCCCCACAGTTAGTTTCTACGGTTAACTAACACATCACCATGTTGACATGTTTCATTTTTGCCAAATCAACCCCAAAACTACGTAGTTTCAGTGATGACCAAGTTAAAACTTGGCACAGTCAAAACTACATCTTTTCATGCCTAAACTTAAAAAACAAACCTCTAACCTAAACGTCACAGTTTAGGCCAAACTCTAAAAAAAAAAAAACAAAGAACCACGAAAAAATCTCTGAGGCTTTGACCTCCTTAACCCATACCCCATGAACCCAAACCTCACTAACCCAAACCCCTTGGCTCAAACTGAACCTAGATAGACCATTAGGTCACCTCCTGAACCTAGGCAACGGTGGCAGCGAAGAACTAGGTGATGGAAATGGTGGCGAAGAACTCAGAGCTCTCTTTTTGCTTCATTTCTTGGTCACTACCAGTGAGATGTGTAAATATTCAATCATATTTGTGTTGATTTTTTCAATGACATTTTGGGCTGTGGTTTTTGGGTTTTCATGTTGGTTGTTAAAATTGAATTCCTATTATTCGGGAAGATGTTATTTGTTTATATTGGTGGTAAATTATTTGAAATTTTGAAGTCCCTGTGATAGTTTATAATTATGTAAGGTAGGTGTTTGTGAAAATGTGTGTGCCAATTCTGTAGTAGTAACTAAACAGTTAAAGCATTGAAGCTTCGATCATTAATTATATATGTATATATAACCGAAGCCTCTACTCTCTCTAAAATTTTACACGTTAGCATTATTAAAAAAGAAAAAACAAATTTCAACTTAAAAAAAAAAAAAAGAAGCTAAAATCCTAAAAGCATATTGTGCAACGCTTCAACTTCTCATTCAAACATGAAATTTTAGCTAAAATTTCTCCCAAGTTTTGGAAATCAAACCCTATAACTATTCTCCCCAACTTTGAAAATCAAAAACTCAAAGCGCATCTCTACTCTACTCTACTCCTTCCCCCAAATTGCAAAATCTCTTATCTCCCCATCCTCCCACCCCGAGACCACTAAACCCAATGGAAAATTCTCCATTAAATCTGCCTACCATCTTGCAACCCAACTCACTGATTCCCCAACCATAAACTGATGTTAGCTAGAAAAAGCTTTGGAAGCTTAAAGCCCCTAAGGATTAAGAGAATTACCTCCTCAGCTACTTTGCTCATACCGAAGAGGTATAACTCTGTAAATTTTTGTCTCTGTGTATGAGTTAGGGTTTTGTTTGGTTTGGGTTGTTGAATTTTTTAAGGTGGGAAATTTATTTTTCCATCTCGATTTTGAACCAAAATTGGGGTTTGGATAGTTTGGGTTGTTGTCTTCGACTTAATTAATGAAGTAGCTACTGTTGTATGGGAAGTTAGGTATTTAGGTTCCTTTCTACTTTGAAGGCCTTGATTTTTGGATTTTGAATTTGATCTTATTATTGATGATAAATTGATAATAAGTGGTTTGTAATAAATATATATATATATATA